>NC_142943.1:13442157-13457157 GCF_046866305.1 Octopus bimaculoides
TATTTGCCATGTAACCACCTCAATTCTGGGAAGAGGATATTTTCAAGTTAAAGGAAAGATGGAGATGCGTTGTGCAACAAAATGGTTCATATTTGGTCAAAATTATAATGGCAGGTATTTAACCTTTTTCTATCCTTTAAAAATTGGCACAAACTTTCCGGGCAACCTAATATATATATATATATATATATATATGGAATTATACTGTGCAATATAAGCTTTTTTTTTAAAAAAAGAGAAACGAGAACTAATTATTCTGGCTGCTATTTATGCTGGACCAAGTTACTACTCAGAAAGGCCTTCATTAAGTCAAATTTTAGATCCCTTTCAGACAAAGCAGGAAGGTGTGTGTGTGTGTGTGTGTGTGTGTGTGTGTGTGTGTGTGTGTGTGTGTGCGTGTGTGTGTGTGTGCGCGCGCGTGCGTGCGTGCGTGTGTGTGTGTGTGTGTGTGCCCGGGGTTTTTCTGCGGGCATGGTTGTGTGGTTAGGCAGCTTACTTTGTAACCCTGTGGTTTCGGGTTCAGTGCCACCTTTAGTAAATATCTTGTGCTAAAGCCGCAGATCAGCTGATGCCTTCTGAGTGAATTTGGTAGACAGAAACTGTATGGGGACCCAGTGTGTGTGTGTGTGTGTGTTCGTCCCACTCCACCTCTTGATAACCGATTCAGGTTTCTTTACGCCCCCACCCCCGTAACTTAGCAGTTCGGCAAAAGAGACCAACAGAACAAGTGCCAGGCTTGAAAAATAAGTACTTGAGTCGAATTGTTCGATTAAACTCTTCAAGGGTGTGCTCCAGCGCGGCCGCAGTCCAATGACTGAAACAGCTAAAAGAATTCAAAAAAATAAAAAATGTAGAAGGAATTTACCCTCATTATATTACTGGTATTCAATACACATCAATCTAACGATGACTATACGAACACGCCTCAAAAGATGTGGGAAATCTTGCAGTTCACTAAAAACTGTAGATGCCCCACATCTGAATTCGAAAGACCTGATGGTGAAACGGCTAATTATTTGGATCCAATTTGTAGGTTACAGACAGGTGGGAAAGGAATTCCTTGTGTGGAAAGTAGTCAGAGTTGAAGGGATGCCTGGATTTTCCCAAGATGATATTGTTTTGCTATAAAGTAGATAAATACCTTTATTTGTTTATTAAATTTAAATTCCTTCCTTGTGTTATATTTCAGGTTTTGCTCCACTTTCAGTTTAGTATCTGTGCATATACGAAGGGGTGTTAAACAGTTCTTGGCTTTTAGGGTATTATTGCTGGCCTGACCTTCCGAGTTCTTTTACAGAGTTTAGAAAAACTGAAGGACCACTAGAATAAGTGTGTGAATTTAAGAGGGGAACATATTGAATAAAATCATAATTAACTGATCCTCCAATATTTTCTTTTACCTAAAGCCAGGAATTTTTCAGTAACCTTTTGTATCATGTTACTCCTATGAAGGCGCGTGGTTTGATGTTCAGATCACGATCGGGAGGTCGTGAGAGTATTATACTGTAGGCACTGGAACAGTAGACGGGCAGAATCGCTACTGCCATTGGTCAGAACACCTCGTAGTATTTCTTCTGGCTCTTTAGACTGAGTTCAAATCCCACCGAGGTCAATCTTGCCTTCCATCCTGTCGGGGTTGATAAAATAAGTACTGGTCGAATATAAAAGCCGATATAATCGATTTGCCACCCCCATCCCAAAAAGTTTTAGGTATTGTACCTATGGTAGAAAGGATTATTATTAAAGATGGCAAGTTGGTAGAATCACAGGAGCGTCAGAAAATATTCTCTGCAACATTCTTTCTGGCTCTTTATCAGAGAAAAACTCATCAAGATAGATTTCAAGCCAGTGACAGTGAACAAAATATAGTAGTTGCCCAACTGAACTGCAGATTCTAAAACGAAAAAACATAGCAGTCTCACGGATAATGTAAATATTATATCTGTAATAGACTATATCTTCAATTTTGTTCTATAGTTTATCAGTCAATTGTCTAACGAATAATGTAAATTTTATGCATTTAATTTCATTCCACAGTTCAGAGCATGACAAAAAAGATAGGTAGGTAGGTAGGTAGGTACTATTGTATTAATTGATATATATTTTTGGCAGAATCATCAGTGTCTGACAAAATGCTTTACAGCATTTAGCTACAACCCTTTACCTTCTGAGTTCAAATCCTGCCAAACTGAACTCCATATTTTCATCTTTTTGCAAGGGTCATTAAAATGAACCACCAGTCAAGTACTGTGGGAGGGTCTGATATAATCAACTACAACCTTTCCCAAAATTCCAGGCCTTGTGACTATAACAATTATCATTATTATTACTATTATTATTAGGGTAGTGAGCTGGCAGAAGCATTAGCATGTCAGAAAAATTGCTTCACAGAATCTCTTCCAACTCTCTACATTCTGAGCTCAAATCCTGCCAAACTCAACTTCACCTTTCTTTCTTCTTTTTTTTTTTTTTTCAGAATCAGTGAAATTAAGTACCAATCAATCACTAAGATCAATGTAATTGAACTAAGCTCACCCCACTTAAATTGTTGCTTTTGAGCTAAAATTTGAAACAATTATTATTATTATTATTATTATTATTATTAGAGTTCAAATTCCGCCGAGGTCGACTTTGCCTTTCATACTTCCAGGGTTGACTAAATAAGTACCAGTTACACACTGGGGTCAATGTAATCGACTTAATCCCTTCCCCCAAATTTGAGACCATGTGCTTCCAGTAAAAAGAATTATTATTATTATGGCAGTGGATTAACAGAAACATTAAAGCAGCAGAACAAAGTACCTTACAGCATTTATTCCAGAACTTTGTGTCCTTAGTTCAAATCCTAGAGCAGGAGCAATAAAATAACATACCAGTCAAGGACCAGAGTTAATATCTTCGACCAAGCCCCTCCCCTCAAAATTGCTGACCTTGTACTTAAATTAGAAACAATATCATTATCATTATTATTATTATCATTATTGATATTAATACTAATTTTATTATCGTCATTATTATTATTAATCATTATCCTCATCGTTCTGTGAAATTTTTCAAATTCTTCAAAACTTAAAATATACAAAAAGAAAGAAAAAAACAGCAGCAGTAAAAGATTTTCTTTTTTTTTTTTTTTTAAATTTAAAAAAGTTTAAAAATTTGGAGGTTTGATGGGAGTTTGTAATTAGATGGTGTTTTGGGGGGTTTTTTTGGACTTTTTGGTTTGCTTAAATTTGGTTTGGGATTCATTAAGTGTTTGGTACCAGTAAATTCAGTTCAGTTTTTCTTAAGTGTTGAAATGCCTTTGGCTAAACTTTTACAGTTTTCCAATTTAAAAAAAAAAAAAGGTAACCCTTTAAAAAAAATACAGGATTTTTTTTTTTTTTTTTTTTTGCATGTTTTGTCTTTTCTGGACAAAACATTTTTGTTTAAAGATAAGGAAATGTTGTTGTTTTTCTTTTATATTCTTCTTAGTGATGTTCAGGGTGGTTCTTAAGGCAGCTGATGAATTTGTCGACAGGAACTTCACCTAAGCACATCCGATGTATTGTTGTGAACAGAGGAAATCTGACAAAATAAATAACAAAAATTAATTAATTAATTAATTAATAACAGAATCAATATATTAATCTCTCACACAAGCAACACACAATCATCAATCATTTAACGTCCACTTCTCCATGCTGGCATGGGTTAGACAGAATTTGTTGAGACGGATTTTCTAACAGCTGGATACCCTTCTTGTTGCTAACTCTCACCTATCCCCAAGCAAGGTAATATTTTCCCATGGCTAGACATGTTTTCCACAGAAGATTGAAAATAAATACCACTTGTATGATGGTGATGCTCGTTTACAACCATCATGTGATGTCAAGACAAAAGCACATACATACACACAAACAAACATAAATACACATACAGTGAGCTGGCAGAATCGTTAGCACGCTGGGTAAAATGCTTAGCGGTATTTCGTCTGCCATCATGTTCTGAGTTCAAATTCCGTCGAGGTCGGCTTTGCCTTTCGTCCTTTCGGGGTTGATTAAATAAGTACCAGTTACGCACTTGGGTCGATGTAATCATCTTAACCCCTTTGTCTAGCCTTGTTTGTCCCCTCTATGTTTAGCCCCTTGTGGGCAATAAAGAAATAAATATAGAGACTCTCTCCTTGATTCATGTCATGTGTCATGAAATATAAAAAATGAAGTTTTTACCTGTCCTCCATATTCCTTGACTTCAACATGATATTGACTTCAGCTGCTGTGGGCGGACCTTGAAGTTTTTGACCGTTCAACATCTCCTGTTCAAGTTGCTCTATCGACTGGCGAAGAGAAGGGGGGGGGGGAGATGTAAGTAATTAATAACTAATATAGAAACAGGGAATAGGTAAATGGATGAGTGAGAGAGTGAGTGGATGTGAGTGAGTGGGTGGGTGAGTGAGGGATGAGTGAGTGAGTGAGTGGATATGTGAGTGAATGGATGTGAGTGGGTGAGTGAGTGAGTGAGCGAGTGAGAGGATATGCGAGTGGATGTGGGTGAGTGGCTGTGAGTGAGTGGATGTGAGTAAATGAGTGAGTGGATGTGAGTGGGTGAATGAGTGGATGTGAGTGGGTGAATGAGTGAGTGGATGAGTGGATGTGAGTGAGTGGATGTGAGTGAGTGAGTGGATGTGAGTGGGTGAGTGAGTGAGTGGATGTGGGTGAGTGGATGAGTGAGTGAGTGAGGAGTGAATGAGTAAATGAGTGAGTGAATGTGTGAGGAAGTGAATGAGGGAGGGAGGGAGGTAGGGAGCAAGTGAGAGAGTGAGTTAGTTTTGAGTGACTATGTGGGTGGGTAGGTGAGTGAGTGAGTGAGTGAGTGATTTAGTGAATGGATACCAGACTGAGTGATTGAATATGAGATTCAACATGTGATTATGTGATTATGTGTATGAATATAATCAAAACAACAATATGAAAGAATTTCCAGGTTAAGTTCATTAATCCTTCTCCCAAGAGCCACAAAGATTGGCAAGGATGGGTTATGTTCTCATTAAAATTGCTAATTAATTTCAGACAATTAAAAAAATAGAGCATAGCAAAAACCGCAATTCAGTTTTTTTTTTTAATATTCCTGTATGAACTCATGGATAATGCAAGAAATTTAATGCAAAGCAATATTTTTTTTATGTTTTACTTCCTTCAGTCATTTGATTGTGGCCATACTGGAGACAAAAAAAAAATAAGTAAATTTGAAAAAGAAAAGATAAAGGAAGATGTAAGAATTGCAGAAGTGTTACCTTTCCTGTCTTAGCAAAAGCCTCAGCCACTCTGCGATTCCGACCACCATAGCATGTGGTAATAAGATCAGCCACTCCACAGCTCTCCAAGAATGTCGACATCATAGAACCTGAAAACATGAAAATATGGGAAATAGTTTACAATCATCATCATTTAATGTCCATTTTTCTATGCTTGCATGGGTCAGACAGAATTTGTAGAGGCAGATTTTCTATAGCCGGATGCCCTCCCTGTCACCAACCGTCACCTATTTCCAAGCAAATCAGTATTTCCCCATGGCCAGACATGCTTTCTATAGAAGACTGGATGTGAAAAGCATTGCTTGTTTGATGGTGATATGCATTTACAACCATTATGCAATGTCTAGACAAGGGCACACACACACACACACACACACATATATATAAAGGAATACCAAAAATGGGACAAGAGCGCAAAACATCCAGACAGTTAGATGATACAAAAAAAGGACAACAAAACATCCAGACAGACGATACAAAAAAACAAGGAAGGGTCACTCGGAGTTTTCTTTCTTCAGTCGAGTTCCAGATTATCTTTAGAAAGACAAAAGATGAAGACAGGTGTATGAACAAGAAGCAAGTGTATTAGTTTGATGCTCAGGAAGGTGAGAAAGTCTTTTACGTTTCGAGCCTACACTCTTCAACAGAAAGGAACACGAGGAAATAAACAGAGAGAGAATAAAAAAAAACTTGTGGATTTAGCAGTCAATATATATATATACATATATATTTATTTATGGGTTTCAGCCAAGTGGCTGCGGTCATGCTGGAGCACCACCGTGATTTTCCGTCTTTATGCTGTGCTCTCTTCACGTTCCTTGCATGGCTCTTCTCCCCCACCTGATATGGTCCAATCAAGAGTTTTGATGGCACATCTGGTGTATAAGAGAATTTGACATCGCTGCCCTAAACTGCGTCTCATTACGAACCATTGGTGCGTCTGGTATCGTGGAGAGGAAAGCGTCAAGTTTAAATGTGCATTTTTACATGCATGCATGGATTGGACAGAAATTGTCAAGGCAGATTTTTTACAGTTGGGTGCCTTTCCAGTTACTAACCGACACCTATTTCCAAATAAGGAAATATTTCCCCATGACATGGAAGACTGGTAACAAAGGCTTCTTTCAGTTTCTGCTAACCAAATCCATGTTAACAGAACTGCTCCATTACTGTCCTTGTTGTCATAAATACTGTGAACTTTGATTGCTCATTAGAGAACTTTGTCCAATGAAGCTGCAGACCACAAAATCAGATATAAAATATGATAAAAACAACCACAAAGATGTCCTTCAAATTGTTACCTTCATAGAAGACTTTAGCAAACTGAATCATCTCCATGAGACCCAAACGGATGACGGCTGCCTTCGTATTGTCCCCATAGCCAAGACCATCAGCAATACCAGCACCAACTGCAACAATGTTCTGAAATTAGATAAAGAGACAACCATTTTAAATAAATTAATTAATTAAAAACAAAACAACAGAGATTTCTTTAACCCTTTGACATACTTATTTATTTATCCACATTGTTTTGAATTGGATTGGCCGTACATTATCTCATATCTTTTAGTGATGGATTGCTTATTTTTAGAATGACATTATAGGATAGGTGTGAGAAGGTAGATCAGACATTCGAGCAAGATCATTGGCAGTGCCGCTGGACTGGCTCCTGTGCAGGTGGCACGTAAAATACACCATTTTGAGCATGGCCGTTGCCAGTACTGCCTGACTGGCCTTCGTGCGGGTGACACGTAAAAGCACCCACTACACTCTCAGAGTGGTTGGCGTTAAGAAGGGCATCCAGCTATAGAAACTCTGCCAAATCAGATTGGAGCCTGGTGTAGCCATCTAGTTTCATCAGTCCTCAGTCAAATCGTCCAACCCATGCTAGCATGGAAAGCGGACGTTAAATGATGACGATGATGATGATGATGATGAATAGATAGAATATTTGGGCCTGATGTGGCCCATTTAAATGCTAATGGGTTAAACTACATAATTATGAATTTACTACCTGCATCAAGTGGAAGCTTAAAAAACATATTTATGCTTCTTGCAACAGATTACAAATTCAACAGAATCACAATTAAGCAGGTGTTCGTTCCCACTGGGTTGTTTCTTCCCTCAATCAAACCCCAAAACTTATTTCTAACATTATCAATCCTGTTTCGGCAGTCAAACTTCAACCCTTCTCTCATCATCAAACATTTTCATGGCCTTCCCAGTGCCAAACTTTCTTCTCTTAACTTTACATCCTGAAAGACTCATCTTTCGGCTGACTTTTATCTTCTTACAGTTATTGTCCCTTCCTGTCTTATGGAACCCTCTTTTCTCCTGTTTCCCAAATAAATATCATCTAAATTCCCTTTAAATTTTGTGTTGCGTGTTTTATAATTCTCAGGGAAACTCCTCGTTAAATTAACCATTTTCCTTTCCTTCTCTTTTGTAATTTGCAACATATGTATGACTTGAGATGTTTGCCTTGCCTTAACATCTGCTTTCCTCTTTAACAATTATATATATATATATATATATATACATACATACACACATGTATGTATATATATATGTGTGTGTGTGTCTTTCTATCAATGGTCGTTGCCATCACCATTTGACAACCAATATTGGTGTGTTTGCATTCCTTCAACTTAGCAGTTTGGCAAAAGGGACTGAAAGTACTAGGGTCGATTCATTCAACTAAAAATTCTTCAAAGTGGTGCCCCAGCATGGCCGCAGTCTAATGACTAAAACAAGTAAAAGATAATGATAAAAGATCAAAAGCTTTAATTATAAACAATAACGAGATAGCAACGTATACTCACTTTCAGGGCTCCGCATATTTCAACAGTTTCACAATCGGACACACAGACTATCCGAAAATATTCAGTTTGGAAACAATCCTTCAGAACCAAACTCATCTCGGGGTCGGTGCAACCTGGAACAGACATTTCAAGATTATTGAAACTCTAATTCAGAGTGACACATTCCAGTAAGGGTGACAGAGAAAGACAAATACAAAATGACATTTAATTATAATTGTTGTTGTTATTAGAGTTCATTACATTCAAAGTTCAGATACTACGATGTTTGGGTACCCTATGAGTTGACTGAGAAGAACCTTTTGGAAAATCAGCACAAACTTTCCAGACAACCCAATAACTTTCTCAATGAGGAGTCATAACTCAAAAGGGGTAACTAACACAAATGTTTTTTTAGGGGGTGATTTACTATAATTCCTTTACCATGCACACTAACAGCAACAACAACACTGACCCAATGAGGAAGATTCTACATGGCTATATCATCTGCATGAAATAGCAGTCAAATCCTACTTAACTTACACTCTACCATCTTTAAAAAGAAATGGCACATCAAATAATGTAGTCTTATATCAAAGCCTTTCAATCAGCAGGTGATAACACTTTTGTGTGTCCTAAAATATTGCAGGTGTGTCGAGAATCTATACAGGTGAGTTACATTGCTTAAGGTCATTGAAATTTAAACACACCTGTTTTGCTAACAGGTGTTTATTCTCACACACAGAAGCTCAACTACATGATTAATTGAAAGAAAGTAGTTACCTTATGTTTAGTGCAATAAAAGTGTGACACCATCCCTAAAAAGCTGTAAAATACTCTCCTACATACAAAATATTTGAATAGAATCAGAAATGATCACAGCCAGAAGATCTTTGTCCTTAGAGTCAAACAATAACACTACTAAACTGAGGACCATCATCAGAGCTTTTGAATCATCATCATCATCGTCGTTTAACGTCCGCTTTTCATGCTAGCATGGGTTGGACGATTTGACTGAGGACTGGTGAAACCAGATGGCTACACCAGGCTCCAATCTAATTTGGCAGAGTTTCTACAGCTGGATGCCCTTCCTAACGCCAACCATTCCGTGAGTGTAGTGGGTGCTTTTACGTGCCACCGGCACGAAGGCCAGTCAGGGGGTACTGGCAACGGCCACGCTCAAAATGGTGTATTTTATGTGCCACCTGCACAAGAGCCAGTCCAGCGGCACTGGCAACAAACTCGCTCGAATGTCTTTACACATGCCACCGGCACGTAGAAATAAACCATGTGGACAGCAAGAAGGATGTAGCCTGACCTTACTGTCACTCAGCAACCTAACCTACACAATCAACCATTACCTGCTGCAGTGCATCATACTAACTGAAGTGTGTCACATCAGGGTGGATGGTTCTAATCGACAACACACCCAAGAAGTGATTGGGTCAAAATAATTTTTTTTTTTTTTTTTTTTTTTTTACAATAGGTACATGGACTGAAATTTTTTGAGAAATGATTAGTCAACAATGACCCCTCAATGCTTGATTGGTATTAATTTTATTAACCATTAAAGGGTCAATTAAATAAGTACCACTTACGCACTGGGATCGATTAAATAAGTACCAGTTACACACTGGGTCGATACAATCGACTTAATCTGTTTGTCCTTGTTTGTCCCCTCTGTGTGTAGCCCCTTGTGGGCAGTAAAGAAATAAGGAAACTGAAAGAAGCCCATCGTATAATACCAATATTTCACCACAACCAACCCTGTGAACATCACCAGCAGCACCATGACCATCTTCTTTCCAACACTCATCGTTACGCACGGAGACCATTTCCTTACCAATGGTAGATTCACAGTAGTTCTCCTCAGCCACTTCATTAGCAATGTTAGCTCCCATCAACACAGCACAGGGGATGTTTAGAACAGACGAGACCACCTGGGAAATCAAATGAATTCCGCCCTCTTTCTTCACTTCAAAACCCTGGAAAATATATTAAAAAAAAAAAATAAATAAATAAATAAAATATTTGTAGTAGTAGTAGGAAGAGGAGGAATAGGAGGAGGAGGTAAGTAGCAGCAGTAGTTATCACTGCTTAACCCTAGGTTGACCCTGTTTGAGCAGACCTACACTGAAAAGAGTTCCATCTGTGTGAAGTAAATATTATTTCAAAGGAGAAGCAAATATTTATTCCCAAATTCTGGCAGAAAGCCAGCAGTTTTAGGAGAGGGGCTAAGTTGGTTAGATAAACCCCAGGACTCAACTGGCACTTATTTTATCAACCCTGAAAAAAAAATAAAAGGCAACGTTGACCCTGGCAAAATTTGAACTCAGAACATAAAGATCGACAAAATGCTGTTAACCATTTTGCCTGGCATGCTAATGATTCTGCCAGCTCTCACTACCTTAAATAATCTATGTAATACGTTGTAGCGAAGGTGCGTGGCTTACTGGTTAGGGTAGTTGGACTTTGCTGCAAAGGGGATAAGTCAATAAAAAAGATCCCAGTACTCAACTGGTACTTGTTTTATTGAGAAAAGCAGAAAAGGTGGCCCAGAGTTGAGAACAAAAGAGAAAAGCTGCTAATGGCCTATAGCCCATAGGGAGCGAGGGGCTTATGTAAGTAAGTACGGTCACACCACTGGAAAGGATATGGGAAATCATTTAGAAGAAAAGGAAGAAAAGAAACCCACCTTGATTAATGAGACGGCTATGGCATTGTTCTTGATGTTTCCTTTGAGTGCCGTACATATTCCTCGTACAAACTGATGAGGGATGACAAATATCAAAATATCAGCAGCGGCAGCAGCTTCTTTCACATCTGGGACAGCAACCTGGGACAAAGAAGAAACACGAATGTTTTTATAGCTGGTCAGTGATTAGGGTAAACACACTGTGTGTTCATGGGGAAGAAACTTCTAGAATGTTAGTGGAAGAGATATAACAAATTAAATCAATACATCAAATGAGCCGCCTAGCATAAACACACATACTTATGTGTACATGTGTGTGTAAGCATGTATATATAGTGTGTATACACCACGCAAATATACATTCAATTGTTTAACCATGTAGCATTCAAACCAACCATATCTGGCCGAAATAATCTTCAGTTATCTTTAAACTGGCCAGATCCAACCTCTCACACTTACACTACAATATCATTCCAAAAATAAACAATCACATCATTGAAATCTCAAAGCTACAAGATAGTGCATGACTAATTCATGTCAATGTGAATAAACAGACATTACATTTGACAGAGAAATCTGAATGCTAAAGGGTAAAACTAACGGTTTATTCCTGCACTCCTTAAAAAAATCTTACTTTTACGTACAGGTACACAATCCTTTATCAAGAACCCTTGGGACCAGTTGTGTTCTGAATTTCGGATTTTTCCAGATTTCAGAACAAAAGCTAGCTGCCCCAGATTGTAAACTATACATCAAAACAGACGTCCTACTATGGCAACAAAAGCACATGTATACATATTCACAATCAGTGGGGGAAAATAAATAGTTATAGAGTAATATACTGGTAAATGAAATAGTGAGATAATTAAGATCACAAATAACAAAATACGTATAGTGGGATAATTTAAAATTAAAATACACGATTCACAAGTAGAGGTATATACATTACCTTAAGATTTCTGTACAGAAACCCATAAGTATTTGCACTAATTCGAATAAAGAAATACTATAAATGGTATTACAGTTTATTTATATGCTAGAGCCATAAATTGGTTCAAACTAGGCCAAATATGTAGCTGCAGTTAAACTGTAGAACAGGGTCTGTAAGTGTTACCAACATCATCATCAGGTTGCAAGCAAACCTCCGACTGTGGGCCAGGAATGGGATTCTGAAGTGATGAAGCAGTATTATGAGGGCATTTTAAAAAACTTCTTCACGTGTCATCTGTCTCATTAGCATAGGTTTCTATCTCAACAATGTCTCTTTAATTGAGTAAACTCGCATAATCTATTGTTTGTTCAATCTATGCACCTTGTTCAAGACCAACTATAAACTGATCACAAATTTTCACCTTATCATCATCGTTTAACGTCCGCTTTCCATGCTAGCATGGGTTGGATGATTTGACTGAGGACTGGTGCAACCGGATGGCTACACCAGGCTCCAAACTAATTTGGCAGAGTTTCTACAGCTGGATGCCCTTCCTAACGCCAACCACTCAGAGAGTGTAGTGGGTGCTTTTACGTGTCACCCGCACGAAAACGGCCACGCTCGAAATGGTGTCTTTTATGTGCCACCCGCACAAGAGCCAGTCCAGGGGCACTGGCAACGATCTCGCTCGAAAACCCTAGAAGGCCAATCAGGCGGTACTGGCAACGGTCACGCTCAGGATGGTACATCTTATGTGCCACCCGCACAAGAGCCAGTCCAGGGTCACTGGCAACGATCTCACTTGGCTTGCCGGGTCTTCTCACGCACAGCACATTTCCAAAGGTCTCGGTCAGTAGTCATTGCCTCGGTGAGGCCCAATGTTCGAAGGTCTTGCCTCACCACCTCAGCCCAGGTCTTCCTGGGCCTACCTCTTCCACGGGTTCCCTCAACTGTTAGAGAGTGGCACTTTTTCACGCAGCTATCCTCATTCATTCTCACCACATGTCCAAACCAGCGCAATCGTCTCTCTTGCACACCACTACTGACGCTTCTTATGTTCAGCTTTTCTCTCAAGATACTTACACTCTGATGGGTATGCACATTTACATTACACATCCAGCGGATCATACTGGCTTCATTCCTTGCGAGCTTACGCATGTCCTCAGCAGTCACAGCCCATGTTTCACTGCCATGTAGCATGGCTGTTCGTACACATGCGTCATACAGTCTGCCTTTTACCCTGAGTGAGAGTCCCTTTGTCGCCAGCAGAGGTAAGAGCTCTCTAAACTTGGCCCAGGCTATTCTTATTCTAGCAGTTACACTTTCAGCGCACTCTCAAGGTCATCATCACTACTGTGTTTATTCTTATCCATATTTAACACCATCTCAGCAATTTCCCCATCATTTAAGGGTTCTCATTCCTAAGGTATTTTTCGATATTATTATTATTATTATTATTATTATTATTATTATCATTATTATTATTGGGTTACTAACCCCAAGATTCCGAGTTCGATTCCAAGCAGTGACCTGAACAAAATAATAATAAAAATAACAACATCGAAAAATACCTTAGGAATGAGAACCCAGGTTCGAAATTTCCCCCAAGACACCTGATGAAGGCTGGAGGGTATATCAGCCGAAACGTCGTGTTAACAATAAACAAGATGAGGACAAATATCTGTCAAATGTAAATAATGTAAATAATATAACATGTTTTACACACACACACACAAATATATGTCTGGCATGTGTATGACCTGCTTATCTTATAGAAATAATCAATGTACTCGTTTGACACTCAGATCTCTTTACCCAGGTCATGGCAGCAGAAGCTGCTTAGTGAGTTGGTGTGTGAAAGAAATTCATAGTAAACTAGTGCAATGTAGCTTTCTGGTAGTATTGTTTATAACTAAACAGTACTACTAGTAGATGTTACCACTAGCACTACAGAAACTGTATCAATGTCATGTGTTAAAAAAATTAACAAAAAAAACACCCACCACAACCATCATCATCTCTGAAAACACATACAGCACAATCTATATGGACATACAATACTGGTATCACTGTTACTACTATCATTACCAACACTGCATAACAAATCAAGAACACCACCAATACCACTACTGCTACTACTACTACTACATACACTTGTTGGCACTCCGTCGCTTACGACGTCGAGGGTTGCAGTTGATCCGATCAACGGAACAGCCTGCTCGTGAAATTAACGTGCAAGTGGCTGAGCACTCCACAGACACGTGTACCCTTAACATAGTTCTCGGGGATATTCAGCGTTACACAGTGTGACAAGGTTGACCCTTTGAATTACAGGCACAACAGAAACAGGAAGTAAGAGCGAGAGAAAGTTGTGGTGAAAGAGTACAGCAGGGTTCGCCACCATCCCCTGCCGGAGCCTCGTGAAGCTTTAGGTGTTTTCGTTCAATAAACACTCACAACGCCTGGTCTGGGAATCGAAACCGTGATCCAATGACCGCGTGTCCGCTGCCCTAACCACTGGGCCATTGCGCCTCCACACTACTACATACAACCAGTGCTGAATTAGCCATTAAGTAAAATAAGCACATGCTTAGGATATCAAAGGGTACCACAAAAATGGTAAATAGTTTAAAGCACAAAAGAAATCACTTTAAAACTTGCTAAAATAATATTCAAAGCAGCTTATATGATTGGAGATATAATTGTGGAGTGTTCGTGGTGCCATAGAGAGGATCTGATCAAATATCTTGCAATTAAAAAAATAGGAGAAAACTTTACAAAAATAAACATTATTTTCCATCTTACTGTAAGTTTTGTTTCATTTTGATAAAAGTTTATTCTATGGTTTAATATTGTTTATATTTTGAATTACATCTTTTAAGTGCTTACCACACAGCCACTCCTGCTGAAGAATGCTCAACATCTCTGTAGCAGACTTCCCAAGTTTAACACAAAATTTCATGTTGGCCTTTTGTTCCTGTCCATGACAAAATCACAGACTACAGCATACCCCTGATCACAAAAGCACAAATTTCACAACCTGTGAAGTAAACACAGCGACCATGAAGGTCACCACGAAGGTCACGGTTAGCTTTTACTGCGCATGCAACCACGTGCTGCCATCTGTTGGTGTGCTACAGAACTAGTCTGGGAACTTTTTGATACCACCTCATACAACGCTACCACCAAGACCACCATAACTACCACTATAACATACAACACAAACACTATGTACAACACCCAAACCACCTCTACATACAATACCACTGATACCAACTGTAAC
>NC_142943.1:13462157-13528433 GCF_046866305.1 Octopus bimaculoides
GTGTGTGTGTGTGTGTATGCGTACGTGTAAGACGGCTATAAAATTAAGAACACACACATCAATAACTGAATCGTTATCATCGATCTTTCACATACATACACTGACCCAGCACTGATAAAGGGAACATGTCCTCAAAAGAAACCAGAGATTAAAATACATGTGGGTAAGAGGGGAACGATAAGTGAACCACTTGTGAACAAACTACCTGGTTAAGCAGAATTGGTGGAGCAACAGACAAATTGCCTTGCAAGTTGTATTTAGTTATGGCCTTTTACACTCTCGGTTCAAATCATGTTGAGATTAGCTTTGCCTTTCATATTTCCAAGGTTGATAGAATAAGTATATGTTGAGTATTAAGGGACTGTTGTTGTTGTTGTTGTTGGCACTCCGTCGCTTACGACGTCGAAGGTTCCAGTTGATCCGATCAACGGAACAGCCTGCTTGTGAAATTAACGTGCAAGTGGCTGAGCACTCCACAGACACGTGTACCCTTAACGTAGTTCTCGGGGATATTCAGCGTGACACAAAGTGTGACAAGGCTGACCCTTTGAATTACAGGTACAACAGAAACATGAAGTAAGAGTGAGAGAAAGTTGTGGTGAAAGAGTACAGCAGGGTTCGCCACCATCACCTGCCGGAGCCTCATGGAGCTTTAGGTGTTTTCGCTCAAGAAACACTCACAACGCCCGGTCTGGGAATCGAAACCGTGATCCTATGACCGTGAGTCCGCTGCCCTAACCACTGGGCCATTGCGCCTCCACTATTAAGAGACTATATTGGTCAAGATTAAATCTGTACCTGCACATATAGACACAGGCTCAGGCAAGATTTTTTGTGGAAGTCTAGGTGTTGTTGATGTATGCAAGTCTCACCTTTGCATACATGAGGATACAAGTGTTGTCTAGGTATGTTCATATACGGACAACAAGTAAGTGTTGGCCATATGCATACAACAATGTTTGTATATTTATAGACAACACATACATACAAACACTGCATGTTGTCCATACACATTCAAACACTACGTATTTGGATGATATATATATATAATACAAATGATATTTGAGCATATGCATATATACATACATATATGTACATACCTACATCTCCACGTATATATAGATGCATATCCAGGTACAGGATGTCAAAAAAACATGGACAAAAAAGGAACGGGAACATAAACAAAGCACAAAAAACGAACTTTTTTTTACCGACAACAGAATGAACACATAGGAAAACAGACGAGCCACTTATGGAACTTTTCCTTCATCAGCTGCCTCTATTCTAAACTAGGCGTTTCGAAGATGAGGCAGAATGCGCTCTTAGAATAGCTCTTTAAATAAAACCTGGTATACGGAGGATTCCAAAGTGGCAAACAGAAACCAAGACTGGGAAAACTAAACAGTAAAAACAAATGTTGAGGGCCATTAAGCCGAATATATATATATATATATATATATATATATATATATATATATATATACTTTATTGTTAAAGCTGCAAGAACATCACAAAAAAACTGTTACTCAGAGTTTCACGTTCCTGTTTGTCAGACAGTTTTGGTTGAGAATGGAAAAAAAATTAACGTTATATTTATAAATATACAATTTACATTGACAGAAACACATTTGAAAATTGGTTTCATTTCATTGGTCCGTTCAACTAACGGTCTTTTTAAGAACTGGTGATATACATAAAATTAAAATATTACGATTCAAAAATCATATGTAAAATCAAAGGAAACCTTAATAAAAATTCACTTTGGTCAGAAGGAAAAAAAACATGTATACCTAGAGTAAATTAATTAATGGTAAAATAAATGTAATTAAAAAAGTAAAAGTCAGTCTATAATTAAAAAAAATTCACTTACAGAAATAAACACACATACAAACGTATACAAAACATTGACATACATACACACACAAAAACATATATACATTTATACACTAAACATACAAACTTTGATACACACATATATACAAACATATACAGGCAAAATATAAATATATATGCTAATGTATATATATATATATATATATATATATATATATATATATATATGGACTACATAAGCATATAGTTTTTGTATGTTGTCAAAGTGAGGGGGTTTTCTTAAAGGCCAATACAGCTTGGTGTCAGTGTTGTTGCAGACATTGTTGTCAGAACTCAAAGAATCAGTACACAAACAATATCGCAAAAAGTCTGTTTAGAGGTCCAAACTTCCAATTTCTTTTACACAGCTTAGAAAAACTGAAGGACTACTGCAATAAACGTGTGAATCTGAGAAGGGGAATATGTTGAAAAAAATCATAATTAACTGATCCTTCTGTATATTGTTTTACCCAAAGCCAGGAAATTTTCAGCACCCCCTTGTAGGTACCACAATGCATTTCAATGCATTTTATTTATTGACCATACAAAACTGTTCAACTGGACGGTTTATGGTATTTGCTCTGGTTCTTTGCGTTTAGAGTTCAAATCCTGCTATGGTTTACACTGCAAATTAGCAGTCATTCGAGAATCAGACAGAGCATCAACTGGAGCACTCATCACCATAACCGACAGACAGGTGAGCAAACAAACATACCAATCTAACGAAGCGGTCAGGCTGCAGAAGTGTAAGAATCTAAGACTGGATGCCTTGTGGTATTTTCCTTGGTTTTTTGGCATTTTGGGTTCAAATTTCACCATGGTTTATGTGAGTGGTAGACTTACCCTGGCACCCAGTTTAACGCCACCACCTGGCACCTTGGTTAGTCTACATTACTCTATAAGGAGCATAAGACCGGTTTCCTGGTTTCTCTGGCATATATAAATATTTTTTGCTGGACAGGAAGCCAGTCCATCATTAGGTTACTCATTTTTTCCAGCTGAGTGGGCTGGAGCAATGTAAAATGAAGTGTCTTGCTCAAGAACACAATGCACCACCCAGTCCAGGAATTGAAACCACAATCTTACAATCATGAGTCCAACACTCTAACCACTAAGCCACGTGCCTCCACACCTAGCACCATGGACATCTTAAATAGAGTTCACTCTATCACAAGCATCCCAGCCAGGCTTCTAGTTTAAGGATACTTTAGTCCCTCCCTCCTTCCCCGCCTCTAGTCTGGGAGTCTCTGTAACAGCTCATGGACCCTACCTCCCTTTCTTGTTAAAAGATAAGAAAATAATAAAGTACCTCTCTATTTTTAAAGTTTTATTTTGTTTCCTTAAGAAAGGAACTAGATTATACATTTTCTTCTATTTTTTAAGATTGTAATTTGAAGATTTAGTTGCTATTTCTAGCTAATCAGGTGACTGTGATTCTCAACCATTTTTTTGCCTATGGACCTCACTCTACCGGGGCCGCATAGCTATTTTACTCCACTGGGTCTCAATGTTTCAAAAAATCCTATTATAGTTTTATAATTAAATAATATTAGGAACTGCATAAAAACAAATTGTCGGAAATGTTTTCGGTGCTCCAGCATGGCCGCAGTCAAATGACTGAAACAAGTAAAAGAAAATTGTAGGAGTGTAAGCAATTTATTGCACATAAACATTAACAATAAAATCTTACATGGACCCCCAATTGGGTCTAGTGTGGTGGATCTCTCATTCCCTTAATATGATTGTGTAATCCATCATCTTAACTTGGAGTCATAATATGTGTCTTTAGGTATGTGAGATAATTTATCTGTGTCTCAGTCCTTCACCTTAGCAACATACAAGCTATTTCACACGATCACCTATACATTCCACCACCACCACCACCAGCACCACCACCACCACTACCACTACCACCATTCATGGCTAAGGTAGGAGTTGGTGGTAATGAGGTGAGGGGAGAGTAGAAATATATATATATAACATGTGATATGTTCTCAGATTCGTAACTATGACAAATGGAGATTTTCCCAACAGAAAAGAGGTCACAAGTTGTTGTTGTTTAAATCTAAGTCAACTCTAACTGATCAGAGGCATTTCAACTCTGACCATCCTGTCTAATTATTCAT
Source organism: Octopus bimaculoides (assembly GCF_046866305.1). Classification (NCBI taxonomy): domain Eukaryota; kingdom Metazoa; phylum Mollusca; class Cephalopoda; order Octopoda; family Octopodidae; genus Octopus; species Octopus bimaculoides. The sequence continues at coordinate 13,466,156 of NC_142943.1, forward strand.
CCAGGACCACACTACCTACTCTAACCTCCTTCCCACTATTTCGATTCTATGAAAGTAGGGTGTGATTTTAGAGGGAAATTTTGATTGTATTTTCTAAGAGATTGAAATGACCATTAAGAAACACTATAAGATTTGTTATGAAGTTTAGTGACGGAATTTAACAACGGCATTGTGATCAGTGTTATAAGGTAGGTAAAAGAAATGTCTGTCTGTTGACAAGGAAAGCTTATTATTGCATGCAAAGGGATCCTCTGCCGCTAGAAATAGCAGCCAAAAATCTTTCCCACAAATCAGACCCTATCATCTTAAAAACAGAAAGATACATTGAACAATGCTGTACTAGATCCACTAAAAGACAGGATGGTTGTGGCTTGAATGCTTTTGATCAAGGTAGCCAAACAATAATCCCAACCTGTGATAAACTAGCACTTTATCCACAGGAGTAATTATCTTTTAATGCATGTAAATACTGTGTTAAATACTAGACACCAGTAACATTATTACTGTATATAATTAACACACACCAACTAATATTCATATACCCATTTGTTAAACACACAGGCATGGCTGTGTGGTAATAAGCTTGCTTCCCAACAACATGGTTCTACCATTTATAATCTTAAACAGTGAATACAGTGCCTGTGCTTGAATAGAACCACTCCTGTTAGTAAAAATAATGATGACAATAATTGTATTATCAGGGTTTCACAATAACACAATAAAAGGAAGGAAGACAATTGAAACAGATTTAAACAACAGATCACAAAGACAAAACGGATGCTGATAGACACCTAAAAGATAGCCACGTGTACTTGTTGTTGGCACTCCGTCGCTTACGACGTCGAGGGTTCCAGTTGATCCGATCAACGGAACAGCCCGCTCGTGAAATTAACGTGCAAATGGCTGAGCACTCCACAGACACGTGTACCCTTAGGAAGTGAACTTCATTCATATGCTCACATGCACGCATACACACACACATTAGGTGCTGGTATGGCAGTGTGGTGAGGAATTTGCTTCCCAACCACATGGTTTTGTGTTCAGTCCAACCATGTGGCACCTTGAGCAAATGTCTTCTAACATAGCCCTATGCTGACTAAAGCCTTGTGAGTAAATTTGGTGGACAGAAACTGAAAGAAGCCCATCATTAACATGATATATATATTTATATATATATATATATATATATATATATATATATACATAGTGTGTGTGTGTGTGTGTGTTTCTCTGTACTCCTTCTACTTGACAACTACAGTTGGTTTGTTTATGTCCAGGTAACTTAGTGCTATAGCAAAAGAGATTGATAGAGTAAATACCAGACTTAAAAAATTAGTACTGGGTTGGATTTGTTGAACTAAAAACTCCTCAAAGATGGTGTCCCACCATGTCCACAATCCAGTGACTGAAACAAAAGATATTGTTTACCCACTCCCTTCTGTCTCTCTAATATGTACAACATGCCCTTATGCCAGTAACACGTAAAAAGCAACATCTGAACGTGACCAATACCAGTGCTGCTTTGACTGGCTTCCGTGCCGGTGGCACGTAAAAAGCATCATCCGATTGCGGTCAATGCCAGCTCCTCTGGCCTTTGTGCTGGTAGCATGTAAAAAGCATCATCTGATCGCGGTCAATGCCAGCTCCTTTGGCCCTTGTGCCGGTGGCACGTAAAACGCACCCACTACACTCTTGGAGTGGTTGGCGTTAGGAAGGGCTTCCAGCTTTAGAAACTCTGCCAGGTCAGATTGGGGCCTGGTGCAGCTTCCTGGGTTTCCCAGAGCCCAGTCGAACCGCCCAATCCATGTCAGCATGGAAAGTGGACATTAAACAATGACGATGATGATGATAGACATTTAATGTCTAACCCTTTAGCATTTACATTACTCTGTCAGTTGCAGTGTTTGTTTATTATTAATCTTGCATTATCTTGTATTAATCATGCATTATCTTCAATGGGGTCTGTGTTTATATCAATTTGAAATCCAGCATAATTTATGAGGTGTCCTTTTATGTCCATTAACTTAGCAGTTCAATAAATAGAAACCAATAAAACAAGTGCCAGATTGAAATGAGTCCTGGGGTCATTATGACTAACTAGGCCATTGAAGGGGCTGCCCCAGCATGACCATACTCTGATGAATGAAATCAGTAAAAGAATAAACTGCAGTATTTAGAGGCACATGCATGGCTGTGAGGTAAAGAAGTCTGTTTTCCAGCCTCATGGTTTCGGGTTCAATCCCTCAATGCAACACCTTGGGCATGTGTCTTCTACTATAGCCCCAAAACAACCGAAACCTTGTCAGTAGATTTGATAGTGGGAAACTGAAAGAAGCCCATCACATATTATACATATATATATATATTTGAAGGTTTGGAGGTGATGTACAGAAATTATATAGAAAAAAATTTTAATTAAGGTACTCAGAAACCTGGATGTTTGTACATTTACAGATTTTTATTAATGTCACATATTAAATGAAGCGCTTTTCACCTAGTCGTGTAGGTTTTTCAAATTATTTCTATCTCTTGAAAAACCTACACGACTAGGTGAAAAGCGCTTCATTTAATATGTGACATTAATAAAAAATCTGTAAATGTACAAACATCCAGGTTTCTGAGTACCTTAATTAAAATTTATATATATACATATATATATATATATATACATATATCATCAGCAGCATTTGAAATCTATGCTTCATGCTGTTGGCATGAGTTAGACAGTGTAATAGGATCTCATGGGTCCAAGGGCTGCATTGTGTTCCAGCAACTGCTTTGGCATAGTTTCAATGGTCAGATGCCCTTCCTAATGCCAACCACTTTACAATGTAAGTGCTGGGTGCTTTTCTCATGCCACTGGCATTGGTGAGACCACCATGCAGCTTGCAAGCCGATAAAAGTGAGGGTGCTTTATACTAGCAGCAGCAGCAGTAGGAGGAGGAGGGTAGAGCAGGTTCTTGCTGTAGGGGAACGACATGGCTACTCACATTTAGGAAAAGTGAGAAATGAATGTGTGTGTGTGTGTGTTCTTGTCTTGATATTATGTGATAATTGTAAATGTGTGTCACTTTCATACAAGCAGTGTCGTTCACTTCTAACATTCTGCCAAAAATGTCTGGCCATGGGGAAATATTACCTTGCTTGGAAACAGGAAAGAGAAATGGCATCCAGCCAGTTAAAATCTACCTCAGCTAACCCCCGTCCTACCCATGCAAACATGGAAAAACTGAACGTTAAAATAATGATGATGATGATGATGACGACGATGATCTAGAAGTCATTCTTAGTCTTTATGATGCTGTAAATACTATATATTAGACACACACATAAAGTGTAGTGTGGTGTACGTATGTAATTACGAATAATGTATTATGCATACCAGTACAGAGAATCAGAAATAGGATGGTGGAGGGGGGGAGACAAACAAACTGAAATGGTTCGCGTAAATGTCACAGTATAAACTGAACACATACACACACATACTAACAATGGTTACAAATTCTAAATATAAATGTGAAATTACGCGTACGCTAAATGAATGCAGTAAAATATATAATGTAGTAGTTCCACATTATGGACATATAATCAAGTATATTTTATACATTATGTACTTGTATGCGTGCAAAAGGATGATTCACTTGACATGAAAAGCGTTTTCATGTTTACATTTATATATTCTTTTATATGTACTTTTACCATCTCCGAATTATCTCGTCCTCGATGAGTATACGTTTGTAACGAAATATACTATTAGTTATATGTACTTTGTAAGAAATTTTAAGATCAGTCCTCTTTTTAGGTCTTTGTTAGAAAGGGAATGAACACAGTACATATTTAAAAATATCAATTCAAGCTCTCATAATAGCCTAATTGAATAATAAATATTTAATAGTATTTTCATTTCTTAAGTGAATTATAATTTTGTTGATGAGTTGTGTACCTCTTTTATTTATTGTTAATCGTTCGATCTCTCTTCCATAAACATTCGATACACTTCGGAACTTAAATTCCTGCTATAAATTTGTCATCTTGTGCAGACGTATAAAATCTTTGTTATGAACGAATTACAATCTTCTAATTTTTTATGGCTTTTATCATTAATACTGGGGATTTACGGCAAATAAGATTTTATTTTATGTAGTTCGTCCGCCTTTAAGTTCAAAGTTCAAATTCCGCTGAGATCGACTTTGCCTTTCATCCTACTAGGATCGATAAAATAAGCACTGGGGTTGGTATATTCGACGTACCCCTCGCCCGAGCTTGCTAGCCTTGTGCCAAAATGTCAAACCATTATTATTATTCACACTGAGTTAAGGAATATAAAAGAGAAAAAAAGAAAAGCATCAGAACGAAGTGTTGCGATTATATAAGAATATTTGGTATTGATGGTAAGAGATCTCAGAAAAATAAATCAAACTACCGAGATAAGGGTTTTTAGTTAAGGGCTCTTGTTAGCCCACAAAACGGAGCGAGTAAACAAACAAAAGGGTTGTGGATAAAACTGACAGGAAATAGAGGAGTGAATTCATTTGTAATAAGGATTTCATACATTATCACAAGATGACGAATTTGTAGGCGGAAATAAACTACACAAGTGTATCGATTATTAATAGAAGAGAGTAGAAAGATTAGCAGTAAATAACATTAAGTTTTCTTCCAAATTTGTTTCGCTTTCAAAGAAGTCCCGGAAATAAACAACAAAAGAAAAGAAATGCAACATTACATTATATGTAGGTGTACGTTGCAGATATTATGGTGGTAGCGGTTGATTATATCAACGAGATGATTAAATTTTAATTAATGATGGTGATGATGAAAGGAAGAAACGAGCTGAGAGGATGTGATACAAAATAGATTCGCAGGAGGGGGAGGGGAAACACGAAACTTACTTTCGAAAAAGCTACAAACATACCGCACGCATATTCGTCATTCACTTCGATAACACCATATGGTTTTTAGCAGTATTGAAGCATATAACACTTACAAAATATTAATTAAATCACTATATTTAAAGTAAATCTTACCAATTTCCTGAACCAACAATACAAATTTTCTTTAGAGTTGTCATTTTCTTCTTTGTATTTTTATTGTGAATTTACCACTTCTTTCTCAAAGGTCTTCCAACCAGTTGGCAGTGAAAAACTGAAGTTTAGAATATAACAAATAAATATATGCATTGATATTGAATACATAACATCGTGTATTTTTCTAATTAAAAAGGAGGTGAATATGATATATGTATTTATATATAAAGCTGGTATGTCAGCGTGTGTGTAAAAATTATGCGTGTGAGTGAATTAAAATTGATTCCTCTTTCGGTTTTGTTTTCCCCCCAACTTAAATCACCCGAAATTTAACGATCTTCCAAATGCGGCGAGCACTTATTAAGAATATAGTTAAGATTAAACCTGAGATAAGCAATACAAAGATTTTAGGGATACTTCGAGTAATTCCTGTGACAGTGCTAGTTTCTGTGGGGACGGTGCTAAGTCTAGTGCAAGTGTTGGCACGTTAAAGAAAGGATCTTGTGACACCGGTGATAGAAAATTTTTGCCGTTGGTTTCTGGATGCTATTTTTAATGCCTATTTTCAAACCAATGTGCTAATGCTGATTGCCAGGGCTACTTTATTTCCAGTGGAAGATAGATGCACGTTCTGGCGTAGTGTCGACGATATAATCACCGTGTTGATCATATTATGGCAGTTTTAGTGATATTGGTTCTAATAGCTTGGTGATTGTAAGTCAAGTAGTACTAGGGTAATGTTCTAGTGGTAAGTATATAGAAGTAGGATTGAAGTGGTGCTGCAGTGTTGGTGCAAGTATAGGTATAAAGTCACAAGTTAGTATTTACCAGTATTGGCTGAGGTAGTTGTTTGTTGTTGGTAATGGTGGTAGTGGTGCTTTTTCCTTTCTTTCATACACTCACACACTCTCTCTCTCTCTCTCTCTTTCTCTATCCCTCTTTCCCTGTAGGACGGCAAACGGGATTAATCAAGAGTGAAGTGTGACTTGGAATTGTTGACAAACAACCTTGAACTTGGTGTTGAAGTGCGAAGGCGCATGCTTCTCTTGAATCGCGTATTTTCATTGGATGTTCAAGGTCGAACCCTCCCCTTCGATTATTGTAGTAGGATGAGAGAGGAGAAGTGTGTGCCTATTGCAATAGTGCCACTGTCACGCTAACACCTTCTTATTACTCTTTGTTCTCTCTCTCTCTTTCTTTCACACATTTTCTCCCCACCCTCTCTCGTTCCTTCTGGTTTCCTTAAACTTATTCTTTTTCGTTTCTGTCTCTGCTAAAGTTTCTCCGTCTTTTTGCATACATTCTTCTTACAAACATTAAGTCTATGGCTGTCCTCTTTTCTCCTTGTCTCTCAACACTGTTCCACTCTGTATCTTTTATTACTTCTGACATTTTCTTAATCTTTGCAGAGTAATCTTTTTCTGTTTCTTTCTACTGGCGCTCGTCCAGTTTCGCACGACACTGAATTGCTTCGCTATTCGTTTGACATCTCACAATAATTTCATTTTTTCACACTTGCTCTTTTTCTTGCACTAAGTCTCCCTCGACACATTCAATCACTTCACTCCCACCTCAGCCCTGTTTTAACTTAACAGGGATCTGCAAAACAACTTTTTACAATGATCCACTTACCGTTTTTGTCGGTTTTCATTTTTAGTTTGTTTTTTTTTTCAGAATTCCCCGTGACCTGCGTATATATATATATATATATATATATATATATATATATATATATATATATATATATATATATATATATATATATATATATATATATATATATATATATATATATATCTTATGTTTTAAAAAAAAATCCTCATTTCTTAAACTGGCGATGCTTACGTTAACAAAAATTAAATCATGACACAAAAAGAGCGTAAAAACCTTCAGTGGCTGTGTGGTAAGTAGCTTGCTTACCAACCACATGGTTCCGGGTTCAGTCCCACTGCGTGGCACCTTAGGCAAGTGTCTTCTACTATAGCCTCGGGCCGACCAAAGCCTTGTGAGTGGATTTGGTAGACGGAAACTGAAAAGAAGCCCGTCGTATATATGTATATATATATGTATGTATATGTGTGTTCGTGTGTCTGTGTTTGTCCCCACAACATCGCTTGACAACCGATGCTGGTATGTTTACGTCCCCGTAACTTAGCGGTTCGGGGAAAAGAGACCGATAGAATAAGTACTAGGCTTACAAAAGAATAAGTCCTGGGGTCGATTTGCTCGGCTAAAGGCGGTGCTCCAGTATGACCGCAGTCAAATGACTGAAACAAGTAAAGCGAGTAAAAGAGAGAGTGGGTCACAGCTAACGTGTTGCTGACCACTGATTATAAGAAAGACAAACAAATTATTTGAAATAACTTTCAAACGTTTAAAAGAAATATCGATATAAATCGTAAAATAAGGATCAAGTCACCTATCCTAACCCGACCCCTGTTTTTAAGATGGAAACAAATTATTGAAATAACTTTTAACATTTATTTTAAAAAACCCGAAATAACGAAATATATTCTCACAGTTTAATATTAGTTCTCAAAAGTTAAACAGGAGGAATAATTCTGTTGGCTAGAAATACCAGCCAAATCTCCCTGACCGAATTTCAGTATGCTAACTTGCTTGCTAACTATTTGTCAATTCGCTTACAGTTCTTAGTATGAGATGACGAAATACAACTATGGTTTCCTATCCATTGATTTGGCTTTGCGAACTCACGCATATTTAGTGTTTCTTCAATTAATTCTATAGGTTCTGTTAATGACTTATACCTCAGATTACACACCGTTTTTCAGACGCTCTTGCTCTGTCACTCTAGGGTCAATAGTCACTGCGATAAGGATGTCATTGTTGGTTCACTTCGATTAAAATTGAGGAATGGTTCTTATTGTATGCAATCCGTACTAGTACACAGGAAAGTATCAATGGAATGTAAAACGTCAGGTATCACTTACTCCCTTGATATGATTGAAAAGTCCTTTTGAGCTTACAACAGCTTAATCACTTTCCAAATATCATCCTTTGTAAAGAGAACGGGACAACATTAAACTTGGATAAAGACTGTATATATTGGAGGCTCGTACAGGCAAGCACACACGATCAGTCAAATAGAGCAAATATATTTACCAAACAGTTTATAGATTTATGCGTAGACACAAGAGAATCATGAATAACTATCGGTAATTGTTTCTAAGACAATTGCAAGACCTGAAATTTCAGGGCTGGATGTTAATCGATTAAATCGACCTCAGCACTTTAGGTAATTGTTATTGATTATTACCTACCCGCATGCTGAGTGTTTAAGAAGAGAACCTTTGAAACCAATGCGATGTCATTATGTAGGGGCGAGGATAGTTGTTTTAACCAATTTGTGATTTTAATATCAGAAATATTGAGATTTAATTCGTGAAAAGATTGAGCAGTTACTACATATCTGCCGGATTTCTATGCTGAACAGGAGTTAGAGCCCCCTTTTATAAAATGAGCCAATCGGGTTATTCTCAGCTACCCTGCTTGATAATGGTAGTTTCGACATTTTGTTAAGTAGGTCGAGGGCGAATATTGAAAGAATAACCCAATATTTCCATGCGAAATTTTTGAAATTTTTCGTTCTTTATTTTAGAATGTAAGTTGTGCCACATAGGATGCCAAAACTGCGCATCAGTCATAATAGTCTTGTCGAAAAATAAAAGCCCCACGTTTTGACTGCTTCCCCTATTGATAAATTTTCTTTGGCTGCCGTAGAATTATGAGCAGATTGCGTAAGATGTAAGCTACTAGCAGGTCATTTTATAAGGTTTTCCATTTAACCAAGTTTATATCAATCTTGTTTGCAATGCGTTTTGTCGATATCAATCAAAACAGAGCATGTGATGCAACGTTTTATTGATTTAAAGGTTTTTATTTCATCCTAGTGGAGAGGAAATGGATGCGTCTTGTTAAAACAGTAATGGGTATCTACTGAGAACAGTGAGCGAATTCACTCTTCATACGTTTTAAAGACTTCCAATCTGATAAGGGGAAAATAATCAAGAAAGATTCTACACTAGTTAGATCAGGTCGAAGTGATTGGTAAAAAGTGTTATAACCAAGAATAGGTAACTTTGATTTAATATAAACTGGGCGGAGCTCCGTAGTCATATTAAAATTTATTTGATTTACTTCCGTTAGATTATCATATCAACGGTTGTTATTCTTGAGGACATCTAGTGTCGATGATGCTATTCATGCAAGCAAAATTATTGTTCAGTCTGTTATTCATCAATGAGTTTGTCAATCAACTTCTGAAAACAGATTTTTTTTTTGTAACGTCGTAAGGAAGCCTACAGAACTGTTAAAGCTTATCCGTGAGCGCTCAGAATCTTAGCACAGATGTTTGATGGCAGCAGTTTGATGATTGACAGTGGAAAAGATCTGACAAGGTATTGACCAGTTCATCAATTCAGGATATTTGGTGTGTATCAATAGCTGTATATTGATTTACAGTACGACTCTAGTGCTACTGTAAATTGGCTTTTTATCCTGTTCTTCTTGATTATATGTACTTGTGTTGCTATGCCGACTGATTTAGCTCAATGATTCCATTACGCCGCAATCGATTGATTTCTTCTTCAATAAATTGTTGTGCAAATATTCAGGACAAAGTGGACGTAAGTTTTGCTGCCTGAATTAGAAATCTGAATGTAAGAATTGGTTTTATTTATGCTGGATTTAAAAGACAGCATTGACTTCTGGTCGTGAGATTTCCATTAAGAACATTCAAGTCGAAAAACACTTTTGAATATCTTGACATACAGCCTTTTTCTAAAAATAACTGCTTCCACAATCTCTGTCATGAAATTTTCTGGTAGTTGAACATCATTAACTGCCATCAGAAGTTTCGGTTTAAAAAAAAAACAAAAAACAACACAGTTTCTCAGCCTTACTTGATAGAAGAACGGACACCGTATTCTTACAATATAAATTCTCGTGAAAAAATTATCATAAACGTTTACTTCACAAACACCTTCATTTAAAGTTGGAAAACACATATTAGCTATTCAAAAATACACAAAAGACTGTTAACTTCACTTAGACATTTATTATTTGGTGTCAAATTTTTCCTCAACTGATCGAACAGCGTCAGTAATTAGGACACAAATGGTACGACTAAAATTTTGACTCCAAATAATAAAAGTTCAAACGAAGTTGACAGTTTTTGTGTGTTTTTGAATGTGTAAATATGTTTCACTTGGTGAGGTTATCCCTACAGATTTTCTATCGAAATTATAGCCAGCACAAACTTGTTACGAGGTTTCATATCCGTGTACGCCTAATGTAAACAACAATGAGATCGAAGAGGAAAAATGGATAATAGGTGTATATGCCATATTTCAGGAGTTTTTGCTCCTTTATCCAGCTCATTGCACCACATCCACCTCATTAACCATCTACGAAATCATTGCTTAAATAGCCACTAAATATACCAATTTTACATATTGATGACTTGTAGGGAATCCATATTTCGTTATGCAACCATAGCAAAGCATTGGCTTATAAAATGTTTAATATACTTCGGAGAAAATTACGTTTCTATAACGAAACACAGTGTCCCTACAAGTCTGAATATGTCTTCCATGCTGTAATTGGGTAATCTTTGAGTTTAGTGTGTTTTAAAAAGTAAATAAAAATGAAAGGGGAGCGCCGGTTGAGGTACTGTCGTATAAGAAGTTGTGGCTACGATGCAGAGCCAGTCTCTTGTTACAGAAGGTTGTCGCAGGTTGTATTTGCTGTTAACCATGGTGAAGTGATTCGCAAACAGTGTGGAGATAGAACCTGCGCGAGCGTCGCTGGTTGGTGTGTACGTAGAGAGATGATGTTGATGTTAGAACGAACGCTGCGTGGACGAAGTGTTGATGAGTCTCCATGTGGCTGCTGTTGTGTCGTCGCTGGCACTGGTTGTGTGCTCTGTGGTCAGTGGCTAGACCTCAAAAGGTCTGGAACCGAAATACCTCGACTCGATGTGTCGCTGAAGCTTTATAACGTGCTGTCGGCTCATCGAAAGTTTAGAAGAGACTTCTCACGTGACCTTATCTGAAGGCTGCGATTGGTTAGGTTGCATCTTGGCGCGCAATAGAGCAAGATACAAATTGCGCCAATACCAACCAATAAGAGTAGTGGACGCAACAGGGTCCAAAAGGGCAGCCGAAGGCTAGCTGTTATCCACTACGTCTATATTTATGTATATATAACAGAGAGAGAGGTGGGGGGGGGGAATTTCCCTTAAGTCGTACGCTACCATCCCATATTCTTGTAAACAGATTCTCGTGAAAAATCATTTTAACGTTCATCATACTTTCGCTAAAGCTACGGTCTTTTCATAGACTGACAAGTATCTTCGAAATATTTGTTTGATAAACTCTACATGCTCGACAACGGATGATATAAATCTCTACAGCAGTAACACATATGTTTATATTGTGATGAATATTGTTGGTTTTCGCGTCGATTATTATATATATTTTTTTATTCTTTTCTAAATATCTCAAAGGAAATTCATTTAAATCCTTGTCTTTCGAAATTTCGTTTTTCACGGGGCTCATAACTGGAAGAGAGTTGTCACCAGAAAATAAATTACCATCAGGCGCGCATTAGAGGACCAGAACTCTTGAAGTAATAACCTTAGGCCAAGATCTATCATTACCATTAATTCTTTACGAATTCCGTTATCAATAATTCCGAAGATAGTAAAGAATCACGTACTAACTCTTCGTCATAAAGCATGACAGTGATATTGTTGTTTTGACAGTCTTTATGATATTTTAGCATGTTTAGGAAACGCTTAAATATTTCTCTGTTGCATGTCAGAGAATACCAGCTAATATATTACAAGGTTGTCTAAACGTATCGCTTGAGATGTTAATTTGTTGATAAGCTTGACAAATTTGAATGCGATGAAAGCTACCATCAGATAAATACTTTATTAGCCCAATTTATCAGCGTCGCTGAGACGGTTGAGGTAGCGACTCATGTAAAGAAGTTCAACTTCTGTGTCATCAAAGCTACATAACTAGTAGACAGATTTGAAATAGTTTAGTGATGTCATCCTGTAGTCAAAATGGAGTGCTTGCTTGCCTTGCCGGAGGAAATATGAATTATTATGAACTGACATTTTATTTCTAACTTTGCGCTCATAGAGTGAATTCAATTGTTTGATAAACAGTTATATAAAAGAATTCGAGAAATAAATCATTAATCTTATTTTACTTTTATTTCCGAGCAATCATCACCGACCGAATTTTCATTCATGAGTCCGTGACTATCTGAAAACAAAGCAGTTTAATGTAAACAAACCGGAATAATATATGTAAACAAAGGCTAAAGAAAGAGAAAACTGCCTAATAATAGACATGGCGATTAATAGGTATTATGTTACAATTATAATCTGGCTTCCGATTTAACAACTTCTTTTTCACAATTTATCTTGTCGCAGTAGCAGCTACGATGAGTATCTCTTTATGTAGGCTCCCAAGCAAAGAATTCAACCATTTATATCTGGTTCAGATTGGTGTGTGCTTCAGCACTCGCTTTGCTCGGGAATTTAGTAGACGGAGACTGTGATAAAGCCATCGTGTATTATATATGTATTGTGTTTCTCTATACGAAATCAGCGACTGTGTGTCACTTAAAAAAATATATATAGTATTCACAAGTGGAGAGAGCTTTCGTCACTAGCTTGTGGTTATCTCACATTGAGGACGGATAACATCCAGAAACCTCGAACAGATGTTTTTCTGAGGCTAAAACAGCAGTAACATCGTCCTTTATAGGACTGCTACATTTTGTTGGTATATAAACATTACTATCCGGTACTGTTACTGTATATCTCTCGTTCAGAGATTTAAAACAACTTGTTTTTCTCCATACGAGATCAGCGACTGTGTGCCGCTTAAAAAATATATAGTATTTGCAAGTGGAGAGAGCTTTCGTCACTAGTTTATGGTTATTTCATACTGAGGACGGATACATTTGTTTACTCTTGTTCACCTACGCAGGCTATATCGTGGTTCAAGATAAGATCATGGCTAACTTCATTATGACATTGTCACCAATATTTCAAGATGACATCATCATGAATTTCAAGATGACGTCTTCATCAATTTCGAGAGGACATCATCACCAGTATCAGGATGATATTTCTACCGATTTCAAGATGATATTATCCTTAATATCAAGATGACGTCATCATCAGCGTTTCAAGATGACATCGTTACAAATTCTGAGATGACAACATCGGGAATTTTTCAAGATGACTTCATTACCCCTTTCTAGATGACATCATGGGGAATTTTTCAAATTTATTATGACATCTTCAACAATTTAAAATAACTTCGTCAACAATATCTTGGGGATATCATCACCAATACCTCAAGATGATTCGTCACCAAATTCAAGATGATATCATTAGGAATTTCAAGATCAGATCATCACCTATTTAAAGACGTTATCATGCTTGCTTTGGCACTCCGTCGGTTACGACGACGAGGGTTCCAGTTGATCCGATCAACGGAACAGCCGGCTCGCGAAATTAACGTGCAAGCGGCTGACCATTCCACAGACACGTGTACCCTTAACGTAGTTCTCGGGGATATTCAGCGTGACACAGAGTGTGACAAGGCTGACCCTTTCAATATACAGGTACAGCGGAAACAGGAAGTAAGAGTGAGAGAAAGTTGTGGTGAAAGAGTACAGCGGGGTTCGCCACCATTCCCTGCCGGAGCCTCGTGGAGCTTTAGGTGTTTTCGCTCAATAAACACTCATAACGCCCGGTCTGGGAATCGAAACCGCGATCCTACGACCGCGAGTCCTCTGCCCTAGCCACTGGGCCATTGCACCTCCACAAAGACGTTATCATACACCAATTTCAAAATGGCATCAAATATTTCAAGATGATACACTCACCAAAGTTTCAAGATGAGTTCATTAACTTCAAGATGACATAATATTCAATTTCTAAAAGACATCGTCTCTAATTTCAAAATTGCATCGTACCAGTTTCAAGATGGCAGCATCGCCAATATTTCATGATGATATCATCAAATTCAAGATGATAACATATCTAATTACTAGATGATATCATCACTAATGTTTCAAGGTGATATTAATTTCATGATGAAATCATAACAAGTTCAATATGATGTCATCACCAATTTCAACATGACATCACCACTAGTTTTAATATGACGTCATCACCAGTATCAAGAAGATATTATCTCTAATTTCAAGATCACTTGATCACCAATTCAAGATGACATCAGAATCAATTTGACATCATCACCAACTTCATAATGACATTAACACCAATTTAAAGATGGGACCATCACAATTTCAGGATGGGACCATCACAATTTCAGGAAGGGACCATCACAATTTCAGGAAAGGACCATCACGATTTCAGGAAGGGACCATCACAATTTCAGGATGGGACCATCATAATTTCAGGATGGGACCATCACAATTTCAGGAAGGGACCATTACAATTTCAGGAAGGGACCATCACGATTTCAGGAAGGGACCATCACAATTTCAGGATGGGACCATCACAATTTCAGGATGGGACCATCACAATTTCAGGAAGGGACCATCACAAATTTCAATATCACTTCATCATGAATTTCAAGATGACATCATTACCAATATTAAGATGACGTTATCTCAAATTTCAAGATGACTCGATCCCCAAAAATCAAGATGACTTTGTTACTAATTTTAATATGACATAATCGCCAATTCCGCAAGATACTTCGTCACCAAAATCAAGATGACAACATCAGCAATTTTATGATGGCACCATCACTAATTTCATTGATATATTATCACCTGTATCAAGATGAGATCATCAACCATATCCAGAATACATCGTCATTAATTTCATGACAAACCACTATCCATTTCGAGACGACATCAGCAATTATAAGGTGACATATGAAGATGACATTATCACCAATATCAAGTTGACATTACCAAATTCCAGATGTCATCATCCTCAATGTTTCAAGATGTCATCGTTACCAATTTTAAGGTGACATCTTCGCCAATTTGTAGATGACGTCATCACCAATTTCAAGATGATGTCATCACCAACGTTTCAAGATGACACTAATACGAATTTCATTGTGACATTAAGGTCAATTTGTAGATGGCATCATCAGCCGTTTCAAGATGAGATCAGACTAATTTCATTATGACATCATCACCAATATCAAAATGGTATCATCACCGATTTCAAGAGGACATCATCAGTTAATGTTTAGATGATATCATTAAATATTTCATGACATCTTCGTTAATGTTTCGGTATGACATCATTACCAATTTCAAGATGACGTCATCGAAAATATTTCAAGGTGAGGTCATCACCAAAGTCATTATGACGTCAGCAACAATTAAAGAAATGACTTCGTCACTAATACCACGAAGACGTCATTACCAATATCGCAAGATGATTCATCACCATTTTCAAAATGACATCACTAACTTCAAGATTAGACGATACCAATTTCAGCATCATCAATTTTATGACACTAACACCAATTCAAGGATGACGTCATCATCAATTTCGAGATGAGATCATCACAGATCTCAATATGACGTCACAATCAGTTTCCAGACGACATCATCGTCAATTCTAAGATGACATCATTTCTGATATCAAGTTGACATCATCACCAATTCGTGGATGTAATCATTACCAATATTTCAAGATGACATCATCATAATTTTTAAGACCTTATCTTTTATTTTCACACACGGTGGTCATATTGCGAATTTCGACGCAGCTGTGGTTTTCTTGCCTACTACAAATCTTACATCCATTGTGTGGAGAAAGTAATAACACAAAAACCTCATTCTCTTAGACTGGGAGCTCATCTATTCATGCCGGCTGGATGAAAAGCAAAGTTGATCTTATCTCACCGGGATTTGAACTCAGAATGCAACGGGATTTGCTATTATTCTTATTCTATTACATTGGCTGTTTATAATTATCGAATATTTTGTATTTAAAATTAATTTGAAACAATATTCTTTTCTACTAAGGCCGCAAGCTGGCAGAGTGGTTAGCACGTCGGGCGGAATGCTTAGCGGTATTTCATTTGTCTTTATGTTCTGAGTTCAAATTCGGCCGAAGTCGACTTTGTCTTTCATCCTTTCGAGCTCGATAAATCAAGTACCAGTTGAGTACTGAAGTCGATCTAATCGACCAGCCCCCTCCCCACAAAATTTCGGGCCTTATGCCTAGAGTAGAAAAGAAAATTCCTTTCTACTATAGGCACAAACCAGAAATTTTTTTTTGGGGGGGGGGAGGGGGTAAATCGGTCACATCGACCCCAGTGCTCGACTGATACTTATTTTATCAACTTCGAAAGGATGAAAAGCAAAGTCGACCTCAACGGAATTCGAACTCAGATCGTAAAGATAGACGAAATACCGCTAAGCATTTTGCCTTACATGGATAGAATGCAAAGTCGACCTCGCTGGAATTTGAACTCATGTCATTTTATTATATTAGTTGTTTATAATTGTTGAATATTTTGTATTCAAAGTCAATTTGAAGCATTATTGAAATTTTCCATTGAATTTATGAAGAACTCTAGGAATATTAAGGCGTCCGTCGAAATAATTACTTGAACAGTTTGTTCAGGACATGTAATTCTAAGGATATCGTTTGCAGCAGCTGTTCTATGATGTAACCAATCAATAAACGATCAATAACGTAATAAATAATGCTATAAAGTTTGTGAAATGGCTTTTCTTAATTAAAGTATTATTTTTATTAACTGCATTAGTTAATAACTGTGTTAATCGCTTTATTCCTTTATAATTATAGTTCCTCGTCGATTTGTTTTGCCAAGACTGGGTGTTCATAATACAATATTAAAGTATTTAAGAATATTGATTTCAAATTTCGGTACAAGGCCAGCAACTTCGGGGAAGACGCTAAGTCGATTAAATCTACCCCAGTGCTCAACTGGTACTTATTTTATTGACCCCGAAAGGATGAAAAACAAAGTCGACCTCGGCGGAATTTGAACTCAGGGCGTAAAGACGGACGAAATGCCGCCAGGCATTTTGCCTGATGTACTAACGATTCATTCCGCCAGCACGTCACCTTAATATTTAAGAATATTACAAAATAGAATTTAAGTCGTTGACAAATTTTACTCGAATAAAACAAAACAAAAATAGTGAATTATATTTTCCGCAAAACAATGGCTTTGTGGTAAAAGGTTAGCTTCCCAATCACATGGTTTCGGGTTCAGTCCCACTGCATGATACTACGGACAAATGTCTTCTACTATAGCCCCAGGCTGACCAATGTCATGCGAGTCGATTTGGTAAACGGAAATTGAGACAAGCTTAGAGCCATTTCGTCCGTCTCTACGTTCTGAATTCAAATTCCGCCGAAGTTGACTTTGCCTTTCATCGTTGTGGGGTCGCTAAAAGAAGTACAATTGAACATTCAAGTCGATTTAATCCACTTACCCCGCTCCGTGGTTTAGTGGTTAGGGTTTTGGAGTCGTGGTCGTAAGACTGTGGTTTCGATTCCTGAACTGAGCGACGCATTGTGTTCTTGAGTAAAACACTTCATTTCAGCTGGCAAAAATAAATATTCTTGCGACGGACCGGCGTCCTGTCCAGGTAGGAGATTTATACGCCATGGGAACCGGGAAACCGGCCCTTAATATTAGGCATGACTCGAAAAGATAATTTTACCTTCTTTTTTTTTTCTTACTCCTACCCCAAAATTGGTGGGATTGTGCCAGAATTTGAAATCAATATTATTAAGGTGGCAAGCTGGTAAAACGGTTAGTGCGTCGGACAAAAATGCTTAGCAGCATTTCTTCTGTGTCTCTGTGTTATGAGTTTAAATCCCACGTAATCAAGGGAGGACTCAAGAGCCTGAAGGCACCTGCCTCCCTCAAGAAAAGAAGTGCGCCCTTCTAAATAATGTTATTACGCCTTTTTCTCCTGGAATTGTATTCCCTTCTGACTTTGTGCCCCCCCCCCCCTGCTTCGAAAAATTCCTAGGACCGCGCCTGTGAACTGTCGGAATCATTCACGCTTTAGACGAGAGATGTTTTGTGGTGTTTTGGCTTTGCATTTTGAGGTCAAATCCTGTCGTCGCGTTCTGTGTGTTCAAATCTTGTCGTGGCCTTCTTGGGTGGTAAACTTAATCCATGGCTCGATATGCTATGTCCACCTGGCTTCTAGGTGTCTTTAGCAGATTGTACACTGTTGCAAGCATTCAACTCAGGTCATCTACTTGAGGACCCCTTTCCTCTTTCCACCCCACCCCATCTCTCTCCCCTTCTCTCTCTCTCTCTCTCTCTCTCTCTCTCTCTCTCTCTCAATCTGCCTATCTGTTTATATTAGTCTCGGAGGCCCTGTAAATAGCCAAAGCCACTGTCTTCCTTCCTTACTAAGCCATTGAACAACAACAACAACAACAACAACAACAACAAAATCAGTCGGTCTGATTCTCATACCAAACAAGTAAAAGAACCCTAATGAGAACCCTAATGTCATAACGTCTTTTTATTTATATATATATATATATATATAATTTGCGTATACAAATTTAATCTGTGATCCATGGGACGAGCCGTTTTAGCGATGCGTCCTGCCCGAAGCTCGTCGAAACGCCGGTGTTAAAACGTGGGTGGCTGATGAAGGAGAATGTTCTCTATGTGGCTCGTGTGTTCTCGTCTACGTTTGTTTGCAATGTCCTGTACCCAGATATGCACCTATACATACAGGTGGATGTCGGTATGCACATACCTGTACGTATATATGCATATACTCATTTACTATTTGTTTTTACATGATTGAACGCAGCGTCTTCCAAATGTAATTAGTTTTCGTAAACTCATATCCTCCGACGCTACTCTATCTCTTTCTCTTCCCCCCACCCCTCGTTCTTCCTCTGTACTACTACGTATCTCGCTTTACCCCTCTCGTTCTTCCTCTGTTACTACTACGTATCTCTTTTTCCCCCTCGTATTTCCTCTCTTTCTCTTTTCCTCTCGTTGCTCACCTATTCTTCTACTTCCTCCCTCTGTTTCTCCCTCTACCACTCTCTCTCTTCCCTTTACACCGGCATGGTCACATGCTTCCGGTCAATAATCCTTTCCTTCCTTGGCTTTCGCCAAGCAACGCACGCACCACTTTGTCCCTCTCGGGTCCGTGCCTCATCGCGTTCATACACGCATAATTTTTCTCGTCTGGCCGTAAAGCCTTTTCTGTTTGTTTTCCTGTCTTGTTTTTTGTCCGCCACTACATTCCTCCATGGCTAGATTTAATTTGCGTATACAAATTTAATCTGCGATCCATGGGACGAGCCGTTTTAGCGATGCGTCCTGCCCAAGCTCGTCGAAACACCGGTGTTAAAACGTGGGTGGCTGATGAAGGAGAATGTTCTCTATGTGGCTCGTGTGTTCTCGTCTACGTTTGTTTGCAATGTCCTGTACCCAGATATGCACCTATACATACAGGTGGATGTCGGTATGCACATACCTGTACGTATATATGCATATACTCATTTACTATTTGTTTATATATATATATATATATAATTACAATAACTCTGAAAGCGTGTGACCTAGTTGTTACGTCGTTGCACTCGGGATCGCATGATCATGGTTTCGATTCCCACACTGGGGACATCGCGTTGCACTCTTGAACAAAAAGCACTGCATTTCACGTTGCTGCATCCAACACAGCTGTAAACGGTTAACCCTGCGATGGACTGGCGTCCCATCCGGGGGCAAACGTTGTGATCTACGACATGGAAACCGATTAACAAGGCCTGTCAGTTATAAGACTCCAAACGCTACTTTCTTTGTTTATACTCTATTGCCTTCGCAATTCCGTATACCATTGCCTTTGTTGTCATCCACATTCTTCCACCCCACCCCCTATCTCTCTCTCTCTCTCTCTCTCTCTCTCTCTCTCTCTCTCTCTCTCTATTTACTTGTCCTTCACCAATGACCTTCATCCGTCATGTCCTATAAGCAGCATCACATATTCTGATCTATAAAAGCACCAACTCGGTATTTCACCAAATTCTTTAATTTCATGTATATGAGCTAAAGCAGGAGGTAGGTTAGGGAAAGCTCTGTGTGGTCGCACGTTGAACTGTTGCAACCACTGCAGCTACAAATAGCAGCTAAATCACCCTGAAATTACACCTTACTAGTTTAAAAAAAGAAAAGCCACAAAGGATAATTGGCGTTCTTTCGGTATTGGTCTGCAGAACGTCGGTGTGAGGAGACGACGTTATTCACTTTCTTTTTTAGCCTGGCCTCTTTATCTATGTCATGAGGGAAGGTCGTATGGATGAATGACGTCATGTACCAATATCGAAGGAATGCCAGATAATTGTAACTACATAAGATACACTATGATTAGAAAACAAAAGACGGGATGGCCACGGTTGGAATGCCTTTGACCAAAGAGGTGATCGATCAGGCTTGACCTTGAGTCAACTTCAGAATCAACGAGACAATGAAAAAGCCTCTACGTGGTTACCCAACTTGCTAGAAATAAGTGTGACAGTTGTGATTGTAACAACTTTGGGGAACATTGGGAAGGGGCTGTCCTGACGATGGAGGTGCTTGTAGTAGTAATAGTAATAGTAGTAGTAGTAGTTTTAACGATAGTTATAGTGATGTTGTACTGGTGGTGGAGGTAGTGCTATTGGTGGGGGTAGTAGTGGTAGTAGTAACAGTAGTTTCAGCGACAATAATAGTCACGTAGTACTGGTGGTGATAGTAGTAGTAGTAGTAGTAGTAGTAGTAGTAGTAGTAGTAGTAGTAGTAGTAATGATGGTGATGAAGGTAATTGGGGTGGTGGGTAGCAACGATGTCAATAGAGGCTAATAGTGGAGACAGTGGTTAAAAGTGACAATAATAGTATCGGTAGTGGTAGTAGCAGCGGTAGCGGTAGCGGTTGTAGTACAGTGGTTGGAAAACAGTTGTAGCTGTGATGGTAGTAGCAGTTGCTGCAGATGCGGTGAAGTTTAGAATATTTTAGCTGAGGCAGAAGTGACAGTGGTTGTGGCAACATCATAGTAGTAGTAGTAGTAGTAGTAGTAGGTGTAGTAGTAGTAGTAGTAGTAGTAGTAGTAGTAGTAGTAGGTGTAGTAGTAGTAGTAGTAGTAGTAGTAGTAGTAGGTGTAGTAGTAGGTGTAGTAGTAGTAGTAGTAGTAGGTGTAGTAGTAGTAGGTGTAGTAGTAGTAGTAGTAGTAGTAGTAGTAGGTGTAGTAGTAGTAGTAGGTGTAGTAGTAGTAGTAGTAGGTGTAGTAGTAGTAGTAGTAGTAGTAGTAGTAATGATGTTGATGGAGGGGCTAAGAGTAGTAGCGGTAGGAGTGTTGTTGTTATTGTTTAACCCCAGGTCGTTCCTGACTGAGCCGGGCTATGATCAAAGGCGTTGCAGCTGTGATCATCCTACCTTTACGAGGAATAATTATATGGGACTGATGACGTTTATCTGATGAATATTTTTTTTTTTTTCCTTATTTATGAAGGTGCAATGCGCTTTGAGGGAGATTTTGTCCGCTATTTCTAGCAGGTCGAAACCACGCAGAGGCCCATTTCGTCCTAGTTAGTGGCAGCGGCGACGGCGGTGGGGGTGGGGGTGGGGGGGGGGTGACGGTAGCGGTGGAGACACGGTAGCGGAGGTGTTGACGGTAGCGGCAGCGGCAGCGGCAGCGGCAGCGGCAGCGGCAGCGGCAGCGGCAGCGGCAGCGGCAGCGGCAGCGGCGGCGGCGATGATAGTGGTAAAACACGTGTCAGCGATAACTGAAGCTTAAGCAAACTTACATCACTACTACTACTACTACTACTACTACTACTACTACTACTACTACTACTACTACTACTACTACTACTACCATTCTAAACATACCACTATTACCATCACTACCGCCAATATTCTGCACACAACGCCACCGCCATCATAACCACAGACAAGCGGTATCAATCTCCATGATATCATATTACACTTCAGAATATGTGTTTTCCTCCTGTCATTTGTTGAACACATGCATAAACAAACGCATATATTTAAACGCATATAAATATGTACACACGTGCACACATTCTCAAACCTCTGTGTGAACAGATAAGTATGTGTTCTTAGAAATGTTATATGTGTGAATGTATCCAATTGTATATAGATAGATAGATAGATAGATAGATAGATAGATAGATAGATAGATAGATAGATAGATAGATAGATGGGTGGATGGATAGATATACGAGTATAGCCCTGGCAGTAAAGTTGACAGCATTTTAAAAGAAATAAAACTGAAACTTGTATTAAAGTTCATTGCCATAACATACATTCCCTATATTTGATACAGACTTAATACAACACATCGTACATTGCCTGACTAAATGCTACCGAATGTAGTATATTTGTCAATAATCAGTGTAATGTAAATATGGCATGTCCTATAGATAAGTAAATCCTTGTGTGCGTATATATATATATATATATAAAATTTAAATGATAGTTTTGACGCTAATGTCCATTAATATTGAAGTTTATTCCAATGTCAACATTTCTGTATAAGGTTATATTTAACTGTCAAATTCAAGTTAAATAAGTAAATTACCTTACACATCTTCAGGGTAAAAGGTAAAGAGCAAAAAGTAAACACCAAAAACATCGTCTCTAAGTCTGGTTCATATGAACGGGTCATTCGAAGTTTTCTTTCCTCAGTCGAGTACGAGATTATCTTTGCAATTTCGGCTGGTTATATATGTATGTATGCATATGCATATATATATATATATATATATATATATATATATATATATATATATATATATATATATATATATATATATATATATATATATAAGTCAGTAAATAGTGGAGTTGTGTTAACCGCACGTGGAGAAATAATAGGAAAATGAAAAATAGCTTTTAACCCTTTTTTTAAACCTAACAAAACTCTCAACTCTCATGCATCATTATTTTTCCTACCAATTTATACATGAACTACTATTGAACTACAAAAGCTCAAAGACAATATAATGTATGGGTATATTTATTTTTTTTATATATTATTGTTTTATATATTATTTTCTTCATTTTGTACTTCTTTGTAAAAAAACATTTTCATTCTCCTTCTTCTTGATAATTTGCTTTTTCGCAATGAAAACCGGTTAGAAAAAAATCTTTATTAAAATATGCTTCCAGTTCAGCATTCTGGTTTTTTTTCATTTTCCTATATATATATATATATGTAATTCTACAACATGCGTCACTTAAAGCTTGTTACATATTTATTTATTTGATTTAATGTTGCAAATAAACATTTTGATCTGTCCTTGCATGTATCACTGTCCTATTAAACCTGGACTTTTTCTGGGTTAACACGTGATATTTAACAATATCAAACACGTGATGTTTAACAGTATTGTACCACTTACACACGTGGAAGTTCACCACATAAGGTATAGCGTTAAAATTAAAGAGAATATGTGCTTTGGTGTTGTTGTCTATTTTTGTCTTTTTTTTATTTTAATATATGCATAGATTTCGTATGTATATACAGATATTTTTATACGGTTATAGGTAAATATGTATGTGTGCAAGTGCGTGCTTATGCGTACGTATATGTATGCATGTATGTTTATATATATGTATATGTATATACACAGACAGAGATATATATTTAGAGAGTAAGGCAGATAGATAGATAGATATAGTGCATATATCGTATATGTCATGTACGAAGGTATGAGCTTTAGCGGGTGTATGTGTGTGTGTGTGCGAAATCTTTGAATTTTTTGCTTTTGTACATGAACAAGCACTGGGTTATCATTTATTTGTATACCATAGATGTGTGTGTGCGTGCACGTGCGCGCGTGTATATCTATGTATGTACAGATACATATACACGCGTGTGTTTGTGTGTATTTCCTAAAAACACTGCTTTTTTCGTGTAGTGGTTGGAGGAGCAGGTTGGTATTGTTTTAGTTTCTTCCCTGTTTATTGGTCCGTTTAATACGATGACATTTTTGGTTTCTAAGCAGTTGCAGAGAGACTG
The DNA here is from genome assembly GCF_046866305.1 of Octopus bimaculoides. Taxonomy (NCBI): domain Eukaryota; kingdom Metazoa; phylum Mollusca; class Cephalopoda; order Octopoda; family Octopodidae; genus Octopus; species Octopus bimaculoides. The sequence continues at coordinate 13,490,279 of NC_142943.1, forward strand.
AAAATATGAGAGCACAAAACTTTGAGAGTATGCCATTATTTACTGGATCTGCTGTCTGCTGACTTCTGTATAACAACAGTTGTGAAGTGGCGAGGAAGGCTGGCGGTGGAGTGGGTATCTGCCGATCTTTGTAACTCAACGCATGTGTTTCAGATCATGCAATATATGTTTACAATTGAATTCCAACACACACGAACAAAACATATTATAGAACCGACAGACAGACAAATAGATAACTTGCTTTATTAGCCACACAGGGCCGAACACAGAGGGGACAAAATACAATGTAGAGCTTTTCTTTTCGAAAGAAAAAGATAGAAAAAAAGAACATAAATTTCCGATCAAAATGGATCGTGTAAAAAAAAACAAAAAAAACGATCGAAAGAGATAGTGTATCACAGAAAAGAGAAAAAAAATGTAAAAAAACAGATTAGGTTTATCCGTGGAAAGAAAAGCCTACAGAGAAGGCCACGGTAACCTCAGGCAGGGAGGGAAAAAGCACATGAGAGCAAAGTGTTCTCTTTCTCTCTCTCTCTTTCTCTTTTCGATTTATAGGATCATGCTCAAAGTGGTTTCGTCATTTACGCGTACCATCTTTGCTACATTCACCCATCTTTTATTGAATCTTTCATGAGACTAAACTTGCCTCTCTCTTTTCACCTTCCTTTTCAAGTGGTACTTGAAAAAGTTGATGAGCTATAGATAGATAGATAGATAGATAGATAGATAGATAGATAGATAGATAGATAGGTATGTATGTGTGTGTGTGTGTGTGTGTGTGTGAGAGAGAGAGAGAGAGAGAGAGAGTGCGCGTTTATGAATTTGTTTTGCAAGATTTCTGATGCGAAATCGTGTGATGAAACATATTGTTATATTTCGGGACGGTCATTATTTTTTCTTGCCAAATAAACACACGCATTATATATTCAGTCTTCACTCATTTATTATAGTTCCTATTCTATGACAACTGTCTGGAAATCTTTCGTCACACACCTATGACCTCTTCAGCCACTCAATCCCATGTGTCTCCTCCTGTTCTGTTTAGTCCATTTTATAGCAATATCAGCACTAAGTAGTGTTTAGGCATTAGCGAACTTTAGGTTAGTTAAAATATGTTTGTAATATATTTCAACTTTTAAAGGCAAATTCACAGCAGTTATTGCGAAGAAAATATTCTCTCATATGATAAAAAGGTGTAAAAAACAGCTTATCTGTCCAGTGCTGCCCTATCGGATGCCCAGACGCGTTTCTAGCTCTTTAGCCGTTGTCAATGAGAAATACCGAAGAGAAGCAACTCAAAACAGACTTAATTAAAGCCGTAGCTTTAACTAAAACACAGTCAGCAACATTGACTGAGTTGTCCCATTAGACCACCAGGTCGGAAAAATTACGAGTCCACCGAGTCTTACAGCAGAAACAGCTGTAAGCTAATGAAGTTCATAAGATAATCACTCATTCCTTTGTCATCACTCTTTCTTATTACTGCTCTACACTCAGTCAATACTTCGCTCTGAAACATACGTACATTGAGTTTTATACCGGGTTATTAATCTCACAATGCCCAAGCGATATATATCTGTAGTGGCTTCATGCAGGCATGGCGTAGATTTGATCCTCGATAGCCAAATTTCACTTAACAGTTCAACAGCGCTTTTTTCACGGTAAAACAATCATTCTTCTGTGAGTTACAGCAGTTACATTTGCCAGATGCCTTCGCTAAGCAGTTAATGTCTTTGCCACTTGGCCCTTCTAACCTCTTCTAAACCATCAAACGCTAAAATAGAGATAAAAGACTGCTAACGAAATTCATTGTTCTCAACAATATATCTATCTTTCCGGCTGGTTTTAGATAGTTATAAAAGCAAGTACTCCGTAAGCCAAAGTCAGTTAGTGAGAATCGAGTCTGACTGACCGTCTAAACAAAACGCCGTCTCTGAAGAAAAAGGTACAAAGGGACAACTATGGTAACTCACCAACGAAGCAGTTGTTTCGTCCCACCGTTCTCACTTTCACTAACTCACTTTCTTTCCTCTGTAACATTGCCATCTCTCTCTATATATACGACTATGAGATCGTGTACACACATATACAGGCCGAAATTAACTTTCTTTAACTTGCATGCTTTACGAACTGTGTTATACTATTACACTAACCTACCCGTCGTGGTATAGCATATATTAAAGTAACAGTAAATAAATATTTCTTTATAACTTCGATCACTGTTCTTCTTTCATCTTACAAATGGCAAACAACGAATATCGTAATGCAAACCGTTACACTGGCAACCAACACCTTAACAACAACGGTTATAATTGGTGACCCTCAACTTCAACGAACTGCATTGCTGTTACATAATACATACATACATACATACACACACACACACACATATACAAATATATGTATATATATATATATATATATACATATGTATGTATATGCATATATATGCATATATATACATATATATATATATATATATATATATATATATATATATATATATATATATATATATATATATATATATAAACAAATAATAAATGAGTATATGCATATATACGTACAGGTGTGTGCATACCTACGTCTACCTGTGTATATAGGTGCACATCTGGGTACAGGACATTGCAAACAAAACGTAGACAAGAAATAATAATAACCAGAGTACAGAAAACACACAAGCCACATAGAGAACATTTTCCTTCATCAGCTACCCCCGTTTTAACACCGGCGTTTCGAATATATATATATGTTTGTATGTATGTATATACACACACAATTACGTATACATATATGTGTGTGTGTGTGTTGTAATCGTGACTGTATTCCAGATTGATGTATTATATTAAAGCAACATTTCATCATATTTCCTTGTTTGTCTTCCTTGTTTAGTTTGGTGATGAAACCTAGAAAATTTTACCATGTTAATGAATTTAGAAATATCATTGTTCCAAACTATATATATATATATATATATATATATATATATATATATATATATATATATATATATATATATATATATATATATATATATATATATATATATATATATATATATATATATATATATATATATATATATATGATTATGTTCTTATATGTCGCATTCACACTCTCACACAGACATACATCTTTAACGCTACAATAAATATTTCTGTTATTCATCTAATACGGTTGTGGTCTTTCATTACTGGTCATCTATGTTATCGTCGCATAACATATTATGCATATCATTCATTGATATATATTTGTATGTTCGACCGTGTGACACGTTTAAATAAAAGGAGTCCTGTTTTTTCCATTCGTCACCATTTCTCCTTTTATGAGTTCGCACGGTCGTCCCTAACATATATATATATATAGGCCAACGGCTTTTAGATTGCAGTGAAAACGTGACACCTTGAGAGGAAACAAAAGCTTCGCAGGTGACGAATTATAAAAGTGAGCGGCAGATAATCCATGATCATCGTTCGACGGAGTGGAACAACCAATCGCAACCAGTCGGTATCCTCAATACAGTTTGTACTATTCATCCCTTTCGATCACCGAATACTAAACGAAGCCTCAGTTCGGGTGATTTTCTTGAGTGAGGGGTTTCACTCCTTGCACGGCAGTCTGTGGCAAGGTTTCCCTATTCACAGCTAAGTGGATTGAAGCCACTTGAAACGAAGCGTTTTGCACAAGAACACCATGCGTAATCGGTCCGGGAATCGAAATTCCGATCTTGCGATCGTGACTGCAACACCCTAACCACTAGGTCACCCATATAATAAGTGACCCAACCTCGTATTACCTATATGGATGTATTATATTAAAACAAAATTTCGTCATATTTCCTTGTTTAGTTTGGTGATGAGACATAGAAATTTATATAATCTATGATTCATACTATGGGGATGTTTCGTACTTCTCTGGAGAAGAAATCGCAGATGTTGCAAGTGTCAAAGTACCTTGCTCTGAAGCTGTATCTTATACGCTATTGATAGTAAAACCAGTAGACTTAATTCCATAAGTAGTTTTGATGAGTGATTATATGCGAAGTGGGCAAAACAGAATTGGCTGTTGTGGATCTTGTTGAATTTCTTCTAATTCGTGCCGTCTTAGGGCATGGGCACAGAGAGTAAGTTGCCCAGGAGCCTTCACAGGTCTAGGGACCCGATTCCGATCTATGTATATTGTGGTTTGTTGCCAATGAAGAAGTATCATAGAGCCCAATGCTTTGATTTACCCGGGGGCCTCAAGGATCTAGGAGCCTAATTCTGATTTATCTACGCTGTGGCTTGCTATCAATAAAGAAGCATTATCGGGCCCAGTGCATGGATTTGTCCGGGAACTTATAATACTGCTAAAGCGGTCCTGCTTCCAATCACTTGAAGTTTTCAAATTTCCATTAGATTATATACAAAAAATATACTTCTGATGTATTTTTGCATGCTAATGACGAAAATCACATTCATTAAATCTAGAAATTAATAAAAAAAAAAGTTACATTGTATGTCTATTAAGACATAACGGTTTCAAATTTTGGCACAAGGCCAGCAAAGAGGTTATGTCGATTTTATCGACTCCAGTGTTCAATTGGTACTTATTTTATCGATTCATAAATGATGAAAAGCAAAGTCGACCCCCTGCGGAATTTGAACTCAGAACGTAAAGACAGACGAAGTGCCGCTGAGCATACGCCTAGCATGTTAACAATTCTACCAGCTCGCCGCCTTTTTGTATGTATATATAAGACACACGTGCTCAGTGTTGTGTTTATGATGACATATGAAAAGTAAAGACCCCCTTCGGTCATGACTGACCATGGGATCGCACCTAGAAAGTTACCCTCCCAGGCACAAATCTGGACAAGGTTGTTTATGGGAGGCCAGCAGTCACCCATGCATACCACCTTCCCCTTTCCACGCCACCAGTGTTATCCAAGAGAAAGGCAAAGACCGATACAGCTTGGCACCAGTGATGTCGCAACTCATTTCTACAGCTGAGTGAACTGGAACTACGTGAAATAAAGTATCTTGCTCAGGAACACAATAAACAGCTCGGTCTGGGAATCGAACTCACTACATGGTTGTGAACCCGACACTCTAATCACTGGGACATACACCTTCACATGATGACATGATAAACGTATCTAAAGTCGTTGGACCTAGGACCATCGTACAATGAAATAGTGCTCGAATTATGAATGAAAAATCCAATACTACCGACTACGTTAAAATGTGTCATTCGTTTTGTTTTGATTTGATCTTTTTCGACCTTATGGTGTAGTTTTTTTTATACAGTTCCTAATAGCATTAACTATAAACATATCGAATGGCTATGGCAGTCCAGTAAAGTAAAATAGGAATCAAAGGGGTTCATAGGTAAAGAATAGTTGAAAACCAATGGTCTAGACTAAAGACCTACATATATGTTTTTATGAGTGTGTGACGGAGTTATGATGAATTAACCTGCTGATGAAATTGCTTGGGCTGTAATCTATGGAGAATTTTGTACAAAAGACAGATTTTTTTAATATCATGAAGCATATGTCTTTGCTAGAATTAACGGGGCTAGTAATATTTTTGGCTAGTTCAACCAAAGTACGTAACAATTTTAATTAACTATTATCACGTGTGTAATGTTAGCCAATTAGAAAATTTTACCTAATCAGAATTTTCAGTCAATCAAGAACCATTGAGCTGTGAGGCATTTTTTACTGTATTAAACTAATGAAAAACTATTTTCGTTCTCTTAACGCGTTCATTCGATAGCAAGCAAGTCTGCCACACTGTTTTCATTTTTCATCCAGGCAGCAACCATGCGCCAAGTGTCACTTTGCTCTATCTCTTTCATTCTGTCTTGCTTGCTGTTAACTTCTACGTTGATCTAACCTCGGCAGAATAATTTCTACCAGTTTAAATACTAGTGGTTGACTAATTTTTCTCTTACCGGTGCCTTACATCTGTTGGTATACATTCGACAGGACAACACAAATTATTACGTGGACACGAATATTTTCTACTCATGTTGCCAGGAATGGAGCTCGACGATTCGGACAGATCAATCCCCTCCTACAGCTCCATACAAAAATAACTATTATTCTTTTTACTCTTTTACTTGTTTCAGTCATTTGACTGTGGCCATGCTGGAGCACCGCCTTTAGTCGAGCAAGTCGACCCCAGGACTTATTCTTTGTAAGCCTAGTACTTATTCTATCGGTCGCTTTTGCCGAACCGCTAAGTTACGGGGACGTAATCACACCAGCATCGGTTGTCAAGCAATGTTGAGGGGACAAACACAGACACACAAACAAACAAACAAACACACACACACACACACACACACACATATATATATATGTGTGTATATATATATATATACATATATACGACGGGCTTCTTTCAGTTTCCGTCTACCAAATCCACTCACAAAGATTTGGTTGGCCCGAGGCTATAGTAGAAGACACTTGCCCAAGGTACCACGCAGTGGGACTGAACCTAGAACCATGTGTTTGGTAAGCAAGCTACTTACCACACAGCCACTCCTACGCCTATTATTTAACATTTATTTTAATTATGCGTTTTCACAAATTAATCGACAAACGGTAAATCCATTTTCATGATGAAGAACCCCTTCGCTCAAAATCTTGACTTATGTCTGTGCATTATCCCATAGTCTTTGCAAATATGGACATATTTATGTACATTTACAAACATATTTATGTAGACTTTACTTTAATTGTTATAAAATAATATCTGAAATTTTCCATGTCCAGATGTTGCCTGTTTTAACACATATTCCCAAACCACCTGCTGCTATGGCATTATTTTGCCAACAAGACATGTCGAGATTTATATCTTTTGCTGTTTATATGGAGATAAAAATATAAATTAAATACAACTAATTTTTATTGCTATACCTCCGAACGACCTTTTGCCTTCGTAAGAAAAGATTTTATCATGGGACCAGGTTTTGTGAGTCTTAATGGGAGAGATGATAGGAAAATTGTTATTTCTAGTGGCAAAATTTTGTTTTATTTATAGTAGAATCCTCTGCTGCTATAAATGTTCGTCTAATTAGCATTTATGGTATGAGGTGCATTCCAGAAGGGTTGAGACTTTTCTTAGGAGAGGCAGTTATAACTGTCCTAAATTACTGTAATTTTAGTATATCGTTACCATACATGCAATAAGCTCGCCTGCTAACTTTTTAATTTCAGATTGAAGGAGACGGTTGTAACAGCATTTGAACACACCCTACTAAACGTTGCTCGTCATAGCTGACTAGTTTGCAGAATGCAGTCGGGACGGGAAGACAATTTGGAAGCTAGCGATCCAATAAAGTTTTGTGTTAAATTGAGCAAAAACTCTACAAAAACTTATAAAATGTTCCAGATTGCTTACAGATGAACTTTCGCTGGTACAAGATATTCAAGTACAGTTGTTGGCACTCCGTCGCTTACGACGTCGAGGGTTCCAGTTGATCCAATCAATGGAACAGCCTGCTCGAGAAATTAACGTGCAAGTGGCTGGGCACTCCACAGACACGTGTACCCTTAACGTAGTTCTTGGGGACATTCAGCGTGACACAGTGTGACAAGGCTGACCCTTTGAGTTACAGGCACAACAGAAACAAGAAGTAAGGGTGAGAGAAAGTTGTGGTGAAAGAGTACAGCAGGGTTCGCCACCATCCCCTGCCGGAGCTTCGTGGAGCTTTAGGTGTTTTTGCTCAATAAACACTCACAACGCCCGGTCTGGGAATCGAAACCGCGATCCTATGACCGCAAGTCCGCTGCCCTAACCACTGGGCCATTGCGCCTCCACATTCAAGTACAGTAGAGAGGAGGTAAAAGACGATGAGAGGTGTGGGAGGGAGAGGGACGTCAGAACATTAGAACTGGTTAAGAAAATTCGCAATTTTCTAGATCGCCGTCTGTCTATAAAGACAATAAAGATATAGTTTGGAGCTGGTGTGACAGCTGTACACAGAATTATTCATGAAGATCTGAACATGTGCAAAGTTTGTTCTCAGGGTACTCAGTGACGGACAGAATGAAAGACGCGTTGGGAAAGACACCAGGGAGATGGTTGAGATCATTATCTCAAATCCAAGAGTGCTCGAGTATCGGCGACCTGTGATAAAAGCTGGATTTACTGTTATGATCCAGAGACCTAGAGACAGTGCCCATTGAAAGCATCCTGGTTCTCGCAGACCCAAGAAGTCCAGGTAAAGCAAATCCACCGGGAAGCTCATGATGATTTCGTTTTCGATAGCAAGGGCATAATCTATATCCACTTGGTGTCTTTTAGGTGTTTGATCGTTAATTAGATGTTTAATCGCTCGGCTACTTACTGTATACAATCTTACCACTGACCCAGAATCCTCTCCCTTTGCCTCGAGGGGCAATATATGAGTTTCTTAGAAAATAAGTTTTGTAAAGTTAGAAGTTTGAACCGTAGAAGAGTTAAAGCATGAGTTGGGGCGTTTCTGTTAATAGAATGTTTAAAAAATTTAACGTTATGTTCGGGGTTTGATGGCGAACATTGAAGTCGGTTGTTTGAATTAGCGGTTCCCAAACTTATTTTAGAACGGAACCTTTTTTTATAATTCTAAAAAAGATTGCGAAAACCATAACTATATTTTGCAGATAAACCCTTCACCTTGATTTTAATAAAACATAAAGTAAAACAAAAATTATTTGAAAGAAAATTCAGTCATATAATAACAAAAAGACATTCAATTTATCTTATGAAACAAACTGCGAACAGCTTTTGTTTTACAACTTCTATTAATTCGTTTTAAAAGATACTTTATATCGCCAAACATTAGAATTTTTTCTCAGAACCTTGGGGTTCCTTGGAGTCCACTCTGAGAAACTCTGGTCTAGATAGTAGATAAGCATTATAGTTGAGATTGGGAGTATTTTAGAGCTAAAATCTATTTTAACTGGTCGGCTAAATTATAAGTTTCCTCCAATATCAGATTTAAGATTGTCGTTAAATCGTTTGACCACGATGAACTTTGGCCCGAGGATTAAAAGCTTTAAATTAAAAGGAATTTGAACTCAGAACGTACAGTTGGACGAAAAGCCGCTAAGCATTTTGCCCGGTGTGCTAACGATTCTGCCAGCTCACCACATTATTGTCACTAAATATTCTTTTCTACTCTTGGTACAAAGCCCAAAATTTTAGGGGAGGAGGCCAGTCAATTAGATCGACTCCAGTACTTAATTTATCGACCCCGAAAGGATGAAAGAAAGTCGACCTCGGCAGGATTTTAACTCAGAACGTAAAAACGGACGAAATGCCGCTAAGCATTTAGTCCGGCGTGCTAACGTTTCTTATTTCTTTATTGCCCACAAGGGGCTAAACACAGAGGGGACAAACAAGGACAGACAAACGGATTAAGTCGATTACATTGACCCCAGTGTTTCACTGGTACTTACTTCATCGACCCCGAAAGGATGAAAGGTAAAGTCGACCTCGGCGGAATTTGAACTCAGAACGTAAAGACGGACAAAAGACCGCTAAGCATTTCGCCCGGCGTGCTGACGTTTCTGCCAGCTCACCGCCTCATTTCCGCTAAATATTAATAAGAATATACTTATGGATGTCGGAGAGTCTTCATAGTTTACCAAAGTAAAACCTTTAGATATCTAAATGTTCTTGACCGTTTCTTCAAAGCCGAGCCATTGAAAAATAAAGGTGAAAATGTTGGACCAATCCTTTTTGCTTCTATTTCTTAATTTCTAACTTGCATCGTCGTAGCTTTCTAAAAACATTTAAAAATCTAAATGCGTATGTGTTCTGAGTGTCTATATTGTGTGTGCGCGTGATCCGTATGCAATGTACGTGTGCGTGTGCGTGGAGGGTAAGTGTGAGTGGAGGGTGCATGTGAGTGGAGGTTGCGTGTGTGAGTGGGTGTGGGTGTGGGTGTGGGCGTGGGTGGTGCGATTGTGTGGAGGCTGCGTGTGTGGAGGGTGCGTGTGTGAGTGTGGGTGGTGCGTGTGGGTGGAGGGTGCGTGTGTGTGGAGGGTGCGTGTGAGTGTGGGTGGCGCGCGTGTGTGCGTGTGTGTGTATGCATGTACGTGTGTCTGCATGTGTGCGTGTATGTGTGTGTGTGTGTGTGTGCGTGCTGTGTATGCATGTACGTGTGTTCGTGTGTGCGTGCGTTTGTGCATGCGTGCGCGCGTACGTGTGCGTGTCTGCTATGTGTATATGTGTGTGTGTGTGTGTGTGTGTGTGTGCTGTGTATGCGTATGTTGTGTGTACTGCGTATGCATGTATGTGTGTGTGTATGCATGTATGTGGTGTGTGTTTGTGTGTGTGTTAAAGGGGAAGTTGGATCTTTTCCCTTTGAACGGCACATCGAGAAATTAATTAATAGTTAAAGATCTATAAGAAAGATTTCTGTCAGCAACAATGTCAAACAACCTTATTTTACCATTGGCTGTGTGTCTGTGTGTCTATATATAACATAACACAGCAGATGAGTAAGCAGCGGTTTATTAGTCCATCAGCCCGTTTAGTTGAATACCTCCAATGTGTCTATTTATATATCTAGCAAACAGCTTATGTGCTTACAGGTTGTTTCTGCATTAAATGTGTGTGTGTGTGTGTGTGTGTGTGTGTGTGTGTGTGTGTGTGTGTGTGTGTGTGTGTGTGTGTGTGTGTATGCGCAAACATGGATGCACGTATGTACGTGTATGTGTGAGTGAATATGTGTCTGTGTGTGAGAATGCTTAGATAGATAGATAGATAGACAGATAGATAGATAGATAGATAGATAGATAGATAGATAGATAGATAGACAGACAGATAGATAGATAGATAGATAGATAGATAGATAGATAGATAGATTTATTTTATTAGCCACACAGGGCTCAACATAGATGGGACAAATACAGATAGATAGATAGATAGATAGATAGATAGATAGATAGATAGATAGATAGATAGATAGATAGATAGATATGAGTAAATATACGCGTGTGCGTGCGCGATCGAGCACTTGTTGGTGTATTAGAGGCAAGCTAACTTCATATTCAGCGGATGCACAGGCGTAGTTAGGCATTGAGAGCACACATGAGACAGATTCTTTTAAATACTTAGAAGGTTTCCCAAGAAGTAAATTATAGATTCTGTTACCCAGTAACCTAATTACATTAGCAGTGGAAGTGGGTGTTCGGAAAGTATTTTAAGCGGGGTAAGAACGGGATATGATATACTCAGGAAGCAGTTAATTCTACTGCTTATGAAAGGGATTCTTGCCTCGAAGGGAAAGGCGGATTGCGTAGAGAAGATGAGAGGAGGCGATGGGGGGCGGTACGCCACGGGGGACGCTCTTATAGGTGACTGCACTTTTGGGTCTGCTGTATAAGCCTGTATAGGCTTATAAAGTGAAGGCGCGTGGCTCAGTGGTTAGGGCATTCGGCTCGCGATTGTAAGGTCGTGCGTTCGATTCCAAGTCCACTCAGCTGGCAAAAATGAGTTGTACCTGTATTTCAAAGGGTAGGCCTTGTCACACTCTGTGTCACACTGAATCTCCCTGAGAACTACGTTAGGGGTACAAATGTCTGTGGATTGCTCAGTCACTTGCACGTTAATTTCACGAGCGAGCTGTTCCGTTGATCGCATCAGCTGGGACCCTCGTCGTCGTAACCGACGGAATGCTCAAGGCTTATAAAGGAAGCCCAAGACGACAAACTGAAGTGGTGCCCCATGGAGGCATCGCCAGAGTTCTAAAGTTAAGGGGAGCGAGCACATAAAAATAAAAGGGCGCCATGACACGTATCAAAAACTTTTTAACTCACTTCTCTTACATTCACGTGACCGACCGGGGTATCAGATATTGTTAAACATCACTGGTCACAATGCACTTTTTGCATTGCTTTAGCCTTCAAATGACGCTACCCCGCCGGCTAGGCAAGCGGACCAACAACCCAACCCGAAATCGAAGGAGCACTGTTATCAAGAATAATACGTTAAGTTGTTGTTGTTGTTGGCACTCCGTCGCTTACGACGTCGAGGGTTCCAATTGATCCGATCAACGGAACAGCCCTGCTCGTGAAATTAACGTGCATGTGGCTGAGCACTCTACAGACACGTGTACCTTTAATGTAGTTCTCGGGATATTCAGCATGACACAGAGTGACAAGGCTGACTCTTTGAATTACAGGCACAACAGAAACAGGAAGTAAGAGTGAGAGAAAGTTGTGGTGAAAGAGTACAGCAGGGTTCGCCACCATCCCCTGCCGGAGCCTAGTGGAACTTTAGGTGTTTTCGCTCAATAAACACTCAAAGCGCCCGGTCTGGGAAATCGAAACCGCGATCCTATGACCACGAGTCCGCTGCCCTAACCACTGGGCCATTGCACCTCCACAATACGTTAAGCAGCTTTCACCAAAGCTGTGGACATCACTGTCATATGAGCGATGTCATTCGTTTCCAGTCTTTTATGAAAATATGTTCAACCACAGGGAAATATTAATTGTGTTTAGAAACAGGTGAGGGTTGGCGAGAGAGAAAATGGCATTCAACCAGGGGCAGACTGAGGGTATTAAGGGCCCTCGGGCATAACTGTTTACCAGGCCCCTTTGAATGTGTGTTTTAGTAGAGTTAATATGAGGAGTGCGGGCCCCTCAGAGCTCCGGGCCCTCGGGCAGTGCTCGATTGACCAATGGCTCAGTCCACCCCTGCATTCAACCATAGAAAATTTGCCTCATAAATCCCATCTGACCCGTACAAGCAAGGGAAAGCCGACATTAAGATGATGATGGTGGTGGTGGTGGTGGTGATGACGATGATGATGATGATATTTTTGTCTTTTATCTTTTACTTATTTCAGTTTGTTGCCATGCTGGAGCACCGTCTTAAGCAATTTTAATTGAACAAGTCAACACCAGTAATTATTTGCTGATCCGCTAAGTTACAGAGAAGTAAGCAAACTAAAACGATTATCAAATGGTGGTGGCAGACAAACACACACACACACACACACACACACACACACACACACATACACACACACACACACACACACACACACACACACACACACAGATAGACAGATATAAAGGCGGCGAGCTGGCAGAAATGTTAGCACGCCAGGCAAAATGCCTAGCGGTATTTCATCTACCGTTACATTCTGAGTTCAAATTCCTCCGAGGTCGACTTTGCCTTTCATCCTTTCGGGGTCGATAAATTAAGTACCAGTTACACACTGGGGTCGGTGTAATCAACTTAATCCCTTTGTCTGTCCTTGTTTGTCCCCGCTATGTTTAGCCCCTTGTGGGCAATAAAGAAATAAGATAGATAGATAGATAGATATATGTAATGGGTTTCTTTAAGTTTCTGACAACCAAATCCACTCGCAAAGCTTTGTTCGGCCCGAGGATATAGTAAATGATACTTGCTCAAAGTGGCATGTAGTGGGACTGAACCTAGAAACATGTGGTAGACAAGCAAACTTCTTACCACACAGCCACGTCAAATAACATTATTTAACATTACAGTGTGTGAAAACAAAAAATAATTAATAAGTTAATATCGTAAATTGTGGTAAGTGGTGAATGTGCTTGATGAGGTGGCAAAGAAGGTAGATGTGATAATTATAATTTATCGCTATGAGTTAATAAAATTATAATGCTCCACTTGTTCTTGTTCCAAGTTGCAGAAATTTGAGCCAACCGAGGAAGAACTCAATCAACAGCAGACAGTTTCTCATTGTCATCAGCCAGCTTAACAGCCGCAGAGAGGTCAAGTCAGATTGACCTGGAGAAGGAGTCAAGTTTCAACTTTTTACTTTCTAATGCTTGTAGTAACGCCTTGTCTCGTGCGCATGCGTAGTCATCAATATCCAAGTTTGGCGCCCTTATTCATTCTCTTTCTCGGTCGGCCGGCCATGAGCATGGACGGGTCAAGCTGTCTCTCCATCATTCCAACTCTGGGGACAGCTCACAACAACATTCCAACGTCTCAGCAACCATGCTCTCTCACAGAAGGCGTCTCAGCAACCAAGATTAAAGCTGCCTATTTTCCTCCATAAATCAATATTGTTGTGTTGATAGGTTCAGAGTCGCGTTTCGTTGTTATTCCGAATTTAATATAGGAAAGTAGGTGTACACCTAATGGTGTATAACCACTTTCCTAAATGCTAATTTCAGATAACGAGTTCTCTTAAATCTCAATAAAGGTGACAATATTGTGGAACATCACTTTCTGTTAACAAGTCAATGTAAGAAACGATGTTATCTAAAGAATTTTAACTGTGTTGGTATAAAGTCTCCCTTAGTTTTACTACGGAATCTTGCATAACATAATATAGCATATGTTGCATATTTACTAATGGAAATAATACAAGAAACAAACTTTAAAAATAACAGTGAGACTTTATACCACCGCTAAATAATACGGTGGACCAAATAAACACATCACAGATTCTGGTGGTTGTATAAATTCATTCTTCATTTGGATAATTCAGCTCTGGCTGTTATTAGTTACATGTGCTTTGTTATAACAGCAGGAAAATAGCATAACTCACTGTCATGGAAATCTCTCACCTGTCTGTCATAGATATTTTGTTAACTCGGTATATAGGCAGAGGTAAGCTCTAGCATAGATTCAGGTTAGTTTTTTGAGAATGTATTATGCACAACATAATTGGATCCTCGATCCAATCCCACACAATACTTGACTAATCAAAACACAAGACTCGACCAATTTTCCAAACTCACATGATAGGTCAGACGACCAATCATTACAGATTAACATGCAGAACCTATAAGAGGTTAGTCAACTTCAATATGTCATAACAGAAATTGGTCTCTCTACAGAATCAAGACTTTACAATCTCAGATCTAATAGCAAGTGTCTACACCAGCAAGTGTCAATCGTCATGGCCCTCGGTAGCAAGATTCTGCCGTGGTGGTCTGCTTTAGCACTACAACAATCAGTAGTAAGGGCTTACATTGTCAGCATTTATTACTGAAGAAAAAAGCATCTTCCAGGCAAATGTTTGGGTGTTTCTACTCCACTTGAAGAAGAATAGTACTTATTCAAAACATAATTGCACACATCATTAGCATACTAACATATATCTAAGATAGTGCAGCTTTCCACATACGCCCACCAACACATGCATCCCCCCACACACACACACACATCCATACACACACACACAACAAACACACATATATATATATATATTGGACAGCATCCAAAAACGCCATGTAACTGGTAGACAAATCTCCCTTCATAGATGCACTGCAACCACCTACTTGCTGATGATGATGATAATGATGGTGGGAGACTCCACTCTTTCACCTCCTCCTCCTCTTACTACTACTACTACTACTATTGCCGCTTGCTTCTATCGTTGTCAGGACAGCTTTTGTTTACCAACCCTATTTTCCCCACCTGTTGCATCTCATTTTACTCTCTTTATTTACCTCACAGTCTTCACAATACCTGACACCCACACACACACATTCCTACCCAATCTCCTCTGTCTCTGTCTGTCTGTTTGTCTCTCTCTCTCACAGACAACCACTCCTCCCACCAACCAGAGCTGATTTTAAGCCAATTAGTCAGATTTGTTCAAATTGGGCCCTTTCAGAGTAATCTGAATGTTAAGTGATTAAACTTACCATTGATGGTCATTGCAGATAAGGCTCCCCCCCCCCGTCTCTCTCTCTAACCCTCACAAAACCCCCTTTCCTACCACTGTCAATAGTTTTCCTGCTAGAATATCATAGAAAGTTCAAGCTGTTCAACAACTGTTTCCATCTTATCAGTTCCCAAGGACCAAGGAGAGGGTGGAGCGTTTTTGTATTGTTCCTTCCCGTTCAGACCAAATAATTTTTACCCTTTACTCTCTCCATCATAAATGAAAAGAGCCCATCTTTCAACTTCATTCCCTTATCGACCACAGTATATGACTGGTACTTTATTTTGTTGATCTGGAGGGATGAAAGCAAAGTTTATCTTGGCAGGATTTCAACTTGAAACATTGAGGTGGAAGAAACACAATAAATACCACAAATATACTTTATTACTAAATATGTTGCCCTTAAAGATGGTTTTAGCTGAATATTTATATACATGGTAATTAGCACTTGGATTTACCATCCATCTTCTCCACCTACTATTCCTGGGAGTTGTCATGGGGGTAGAGTCCTCGTGTACCTCCTCAATAGGGATCTATCAGAAGCTACCATCAACCAACTGAGATAATACAGGTATTATCTAATCATCTCATTCTTGGTCTACCCCTAGGTCTCCTGCCTCTTGACTCTGCTTGAAGAATCTGTCTTATGATTCTTTCCTGCAACATTCTAATCGTGTGTCCATTGTATCAAAGCTGTGACCTCATTTTGGCCACTTGTATTTGCAGTTATACTCTTTCGGTCATTACCAAACTTTCAGTGACCACAGGTGAGGAGAGGCACAAAATCTGAATTAAAAATAGTGAGTTTGGCTTTTTTTCTGAATTTTCCATTTCTGACAATCGAATGCTGGATCTGGCACGCTACTGTACCGGCACCAGCAAATCTGGCATCTAATTCATCCTCCTGCTTCTTATTGCTTGTGAATACAACCCTTATTGCATTGTAATAGTGTGCTGGAGTTTAACAACCTATTACCACTTGAGCTCTTAATAACCATGGATTTAAGTTTTGTATGTTTAAACATCAATTTCCTGCAGGAATAAATACCATGAATGATAACGTAAGGATTTCTTTCAACAAAACACTTGACCAATTTTTACAAATGAAGGGCATAGTAGAGTGATTTACTATTGTTGCCTACTCTGGAAAATATATAATACAAAGTCAACATTATTAGAGTTTGATGTCAGATCATAGAGGAACAAAGTTAATTTACAAATTCCTTTGGTTAGATTATTCTTGATCTAAATTGTTTAAAAATTAATTTTTAGTAGGCCCTTGACACCCAATTTTTTTTTTATTTTCAGGAGAATTGTATATAGAAACTTTATATAGCCTTATCTGCCATGACAATGGCAAGTTTAGCCCTTGAACATTCAGATTTTCTCTGCCAAACGTAATATTTATTCACATTGCTTTGTATTAATCATGCATTATTTTGTAGATTCGTAATTTTGATGATGTGATTGTTTATTTTTAGAACAATATTATAAGAGGCCAGACCTGGTTGGTTTGAATATAAAACAGGTAAGACATTTAGGCCGGATAATGGCTGGTTTAAATGTTAAAGAATTAAACTTGTTACTTTTGGGTCACAAAATTCAGCAGCCCTGGTCATCAGTCAAAATTAGGCCTGATATTTCATTTTAAGATATGTTTTGTTAAATGTTATGCAGTAATCCCTCGACTATCACTGGTGATACATTCCAAAACCAACCCCGTGATTGGTGAAAATCCACAAAGGAGAAACATTTTTGTACTGTATATTTTCCTTTTATTAACTTTTACAATTTGCATATATCTATTTTACTCTTTTACTTGTTTCAGTCATTTGCCTGCGGCCATGCTGGAGCACCACCTTTAGTCGAGCAAATCGACCCCAGGACTTATTCTTTGGAAGCCTAGTACTTATTCTATCGGTCCCTTTTGCCGAACCGCTACGTTACGGGGGCGTAAACAATCCAGCATCTGTTGTCAAGCAATGTTGGGGGTACAAACACAGATACAAACACACACACACACACATATATATATATATATATACGAAGAGCTTCTTTCAGTTTCCGTCTACCAAATCCACTCACAAGGCTTTGGTTGGCCCGAGGCGATAGTAGAAGACACTTGCCCAAGGTGCCACGCAGTAGGACTGAACCCGGAACCATGTGGTTGGTAAGCAAGCTAATCTATTTTATTAATTTTAAATATTTAGGCTTTTATAAACTCTTCCCACACTCTTAGGAATACTCACGTCTTCTCTTTTCTTGCCTCCCGAGTTTTGTTTTCCATACAGTATATACGATTGTTTGTTTACTCATCTACTATACACTACATGTTTGCTTTTAATATATTTTAATCTATGTGTTTTACAATCCAGTACCGTACTGTATTCCTCTTTATTAATTCTTAGGCGTGAAAACACTTATTTCACCACAGAAATAATTAAAATCTAAAAAAAATATAACTACCCATTGGCTGCAGAAATCCATGATATACTGAGGAGTCCGCGATATAAATTTTAAAATATTAACCAGAAAAATTTGCGAGGTACTGAGGACGTGATAGGTGAACTGCAATATAGAAAGTGATTACTGTACTTTCTTTGAGGTGTAGGCGTGGTTGCATGGGTAAGAAGCTTACTTTGTAAGCATATGGTTCCGGGTTCAGTCCCACTTCTGGGTTCAATCCCATTGTGCAGCACCTTGGGTGAATGTCTTCTTCCATAGCCCCAAGAAGACCAGTGCCTTGTGAGTGAATTTGGTACACGGAAATTGTGTGGAAGCCTGTGAATATTGAGAACAGAGTGAGCAACTCAGATCCCTCAATTCTTGAATCATGCAGTCGAACAAGTTACTCACCCCATTCTCCTCTTGAATCATGCAGTCGAACAAGTTACTCACCCCATTCTCCTCTTGAATCATGCAGTCGAACAAGTTACTCACTCCATTCTCCTTGTTAATGTTCATATAAATTTTACAGATAGGAGTGGCTCTGTGGTAAGTAGCTTGCATACCAACCACATGGTTCCGGGTTCAGTCCTAACTGCGTGGCACCTTGGGCAAGTGTCTACTATAGCCTCGGGCCGACCAAAGCCTTGAGGGTGCATTTGGTAGACGGAAACTGAAAGAAGCCCTGTGTGTGTGTGTGTGTGTGTGTGTGTGTGACCCCAAAATCACTTGACAACCGAAACTGGTGTGTTTACGTCCCTGTAACTTAGCAGTTCGGCAAAAGAGTCCAATAGAATAAGTACTAGGCTTACAGAGAATAAGTCCTGGGGTCGATTTGCTCGGCTAAAGGCAGTGCTCCAGCATGGCCACAGTCAAATGACTGAAACAAGTAAAAGAGTAAAAGTGGATAGTAATGGATTTTTAAGTATGTCACCAATGAAACAATCCATCTCTTTATAGAGTAAATTCCAAGCTTAGAACCAAATTGGAATTCATCGTCATCATCATTTAATGTCCGCTCTCCATTCTGGTATGTGTGGGTGCTTGATAAGCTGTGTTGGTTTGTTTACATCCTTATACCTTAGAGGATTGGTAGAAGCAACTTATAGAATAAGTACCAGGCTTAAAAATAAAAACATACATAAGTACTGGGGGCCAGTCTGTTAAACTAAAAACCATTCAAGGTACTGCCCCAGCATGGCCACAGTTAAATTACTGAAACAAATAAAAAATGAATGAAATATTTTGATACTAAACTTTAATAAGGATATTATATAAAATAAAATTTGTTTTACAAATATGATTTATTCTTTTCTACTCAAGGCACAAGGTCCGAAATTTTTTTTGGAGGGGGCCAGTTGATTAGATCAACCTCAGTACGCAACTGGTACTTAATTTATCGACCCCAAAAGAATGAAAAGCAAAGTCGACCTTGGCAGAATTTGAACTCAGAACGTAAAGACAGCTGAAATACAGCTAAGCATTTCGCCCGGCGTGCTAACGTTTCTGCTGGATCACTGCCTTCATCATCATCATCATCATCATCATCATCGTTTAACGTCCGCTTTCCATGCTAGCATGGGTTGGACGATTTGACTGAGGACTGGTGAAACCGGATGGCAACACCAGGCTCCAGTCTGATTTGGCAGAGTTTCTACAGCTGGATGCCCTTCCTAACGCCAACCACTCAGAGAGTGTAGTGGGTGCTTTTACGTGTCACCCGCACGAAAACGGCCACGCTCGAAATGGTGTCTTTTATGTGCCACCCGCACAAGCCAGTCCAGGGGCACTGGCAACGATCTCGCTCGAAAATCCTACAGGAGCCAGTCAGGCGGTACTGGCAACGGCCACGCTCAAAATGGTGCATCTCATGTGCCACCCGCACAAGAACCAGTCCAGGGGCACTGGCAACGATCTTACTTGGCTTGCCGGGTCTTCTCACGCACAGCCCATTTCCAAAGGTCTCGGTCCGTAGTCATCGCCTCGGTGAGGCCCAATGTACGAAGGTCTTGCCTCACCACCTCAGCCCAGGTCTTCCTGGGCCTACCTCTTCCACGGGTTCCCTCAACTGTTAGGGTGTGGCACTTTTCACGCAGCTATCCTCCTCCATTCTCACCACATGTCCATACCAGCGCAATCGTCTCTCTTGCACGCCACAACTGATGCTTCTAATGTTCAGCTTTTCTCTCAAGATACTTACACTCTGACGGGTATTCACATTGACATTACACATCCAACGGAGCATACTGGCTTCATTCCTTGCGAGCTTACGTATGTCCTCAGCAGTTACAGCCCATGTTTCACTGCCATGTAGCATGGTTGTTCGTACGCATGCGTCATACAGTCTGCCTTTTACTCTGAGTGAGAGTCCCTTTGTCGCCAGCAGGGGTAAGAGCTCTCTAAACTTTGCCCAGGCTATTCTTATTCTAGCAGCTACACTTTCAGCGCACCCACCCCCACTACTAACTTGGTCGCCCAGATAGCGGAAGCTATCGACTACCTCTAGTTTTTCACCCTGGAATGAGATAGAAGTTGTTTCCTGTTTGTTTGCAGTCTTTATTGCACCTGAACATCTGCCACAAACAAAAACTAACTTGCTAGTTAACCTGCCTTTGATGTTGCTGCACCTCTTATGTGTCCATAGCTTGCACCGGGTACATCTTATAGAGTTACTACCTACTCCTTTTCTACATACTGAGCAGGGCCATCTACCTGAAGGGGTTTGTGTTTTATCTACCTTCCTACTTATTAGGATTTTGGTTTTAGCTAGGTTGACTCTAAGGCCCTTCAATTCTAGACCTTGCTTCCACACCTGAAACTTCTCCTCTAGTTCTGATAGTGACTCCGCAATTAGGGCAAGGTCATCAGCATAGAGGAGCTCCCAGGGGCAACCTGTCTTGAACTCCTCTGTGATTGCCTGGAGGACTATGGTAAATAATAGGGGGCTGAGGACGGAACCTTGGTGGACCCCTACCTCTACCCGGAATTCATTGCTGTACTCATTTCCAACCCTCACCTTACTGGCCGCATCTCTGTACATGGCTCGCACAGCTCTCACTAGCCATTCTTCTATCCCAAGTTTCCTCATTGACCACCAGATAAGGGATCGGGGGACCCTGTCAAAGGCTTTCTCCATGTCAACGAAAGCCAGGTACAGAGGTTTATCCTTGGCTAGGTATTTCTCTTGCAACTGTCTCACTAGAAATAAGGCATCAGTAGTGCTTTTACCTGGCACGAACCCAAACTGCATCTCATCTAAATTGATTCGCTCCCTAATTAGTTGGGCTATGACCCTCTCTGTAACTTTCATAACCTGATCTAACAGCTTGATGCCTCTGTAATTATTTGTATCTAAAGCGTCCCCTTTACCTTTGTAGCAGTTGACTATGATGCTGCTACACCAGTCATAGGGTATGACTCCTTCGTGTATCACCTGGTTCGTAATACGGGTGACTAGGCTATAGCCAACACTGCCAGATATTTTGAGCATCTCTGCAGTGATTCCTGATGGGCCGGGGGCTTTCCCGG
Source organism: Octopus bimaculoides (assembly GCF_046866305.1). Classification (NCBI taxonomy): domain Eukaryota; kingdom Metazoa; phylum Mollusca; class Cephalopoda; order Octopoda; family Octopodidae; genus Octopus; species Octopus bimaculoides. Next base: position 13,511,906 of record NC_142943.1, read on the forward strand.
TCTTCATACTCTTAATTGCTTTATCTACCCTGGTACTATCAACTCGGATAGCTGGTCCCTCTATTGGGTCGACATAAGGCAGGCTCTCTTTCTCCCATTCATTCTCTTTATTAAGCAATCTATCGTAGTGGCATCTCCAGACCTCTTTCTTTGCATCCTCATTTAATGCAAGCGTACCATCATCCATGCGAACACATTTCTCTCCTACAACATCACTATTCTCTCTCCTACACTGTCTTGCAACCCGAAATACCTCGAGTCTTTGGTCCTCACGGCGCAGAACATTGGCAAATCTTTCCTTATCTGCTTCCCCTCTGGCTAAATAAACCTGTCGCCTAGCCTCCCTTCTGGCACATAATGATTTATTACAAAACAAATGTTTGTTGTTGTTTAGCTTTGTGTTAATTATTGTAATTGAGTATTTATTGTACGATAAAAGAACAACAACATAACATTCTGTGAGAAGTTTACATCGTATCAACAATTATATATTAAAGTATTCAGTATTATAGATCCCTTACAGCCGATTTCACCCAATTAATTTTGCACTGGATATTAGCAAACTGAATGGTTATCTAATACTTGTGCTCTTCAGAGATGGCAAGTGTGGAAATGTTACATTTCCCACTCACAGAATATTGTTTATGAAAGGTCTTTTAGACTTCATAAGACAAAAATTGCACAGATAATTTTAGAAGTCAATATTTGAAGAATATTTTTCTTTTTTTTTTTGTAAAAATTGTTTTTTAAAAAATGTTCGTCCAAAAAGAAAAAATCTTCAGATAAAAACACTAATTAGTTAAACGTAGTATCTATCAGACATTTGATGTATGTGTATTCATAAAATAATTTTTCCTTTTAATCCAGTCATGTTAGACATGTTAGTAAATGATGTTTTGTGTATTCCTTGCAAGATTCGTTTTCTTTTACTTGAAAGTAGCAGGAAAAAAATAATCCAGAAAGACATTTTATTGTAAATAGTTACTGTGTCACTTTCATCACTTAAAAACCATCTACAAATCTATGTTTGATAAGTTCTTCAATGAAGGTAGGTCAAAATTTGGATTTAAAAAATCAATCAGTATTTAATTTCTTTCATCAAGAATTATGTTTTTTTGTTCAACTTTATAACGAAGGTTTTAATTAAATTAATCCTTTGGATGGCGACATATCTGAGATCATCCCTGATTTTATGACACAATCTTTCTGTATTAAAGTGATCTGAATTAAAATCTTCCATCAAAATTTCATGTTAGTTTATGCTCCAACCAAAACAATAATGGCAAAGTTGTATTTGTTTTGCAAGATTCTTGATGTGAATTCCTTTGTTGAAACAAATTTTGTTGTGTGTTGGGAGAGTAATTACACCAATAATAACAGCAATAATAACAAGGGCAGACCTTACAGACCTCAGAGTGAGAGAGGAAATTACCAAGTCACTGAAAAGATGGCGACCAGCAACAAAAGAACTTTGACTAACAAACAGCTAATCAATTGTTTGACGAGCACATTAAACAAATGCTTGATTAGTTAGATGGTTACATATTTAACCAAATGACTAACAAGAAAGAAGCAGAATTGACCCATGTGTTATTATGATTGATATAACAAATCTCCCAAGATATTCAACAAAATGATAAAGTTATTTTAGTTAAAAGTTTTCAATATTTTCAAAAATAACCAAACCAAAGACAATACATTTCAATAGAAATATGGTAACAAAAGAATTGGTGAAGATTTGATCTGGTGTTTTGCCTTTTTTTTTTAATGAGTAAAGTAAGTTTGTTTTCTTTTCACTGATTTTGTCAGAAGAAAGTGTTTGCATTCATAAGCTTTGCAAGCCCTCAATGACCAGTGAACTCAATATGAATGCTGTATCATTCGTACAATTGTAAGTCCATGTGCTGAGAATGAAATCCCAGTGAGTTGATATTCAAGCAAGGAAAAATGTATGAGTATAGGTGAAAGTGTGAAGTGTTAATATTAGTTAATGAAATTACGCCATGTTTCAAGTTGTTCAGAAGATATTTTCACTGAGAAATGTTGTTCATTCAAATTTGCTGCAGATCAAGTATTTTGTTATGTTTAGGCTTTTTTGCCTCGTTTTTTTCCCCTCCACTTTTCAGTTGAAAATAAATCATAGCTGCTCAACATTTTACATTGAGGCTAAAGAGTCTAAAGTTGAGATTTGGTTCAGTATGTAATATCTCCAAGAAAATTCCAGTAAAAAGATTAAACACATGCACACACACAAAAACACTCACTCACTCACTCTCTCTCTTACACACACACACACACACAAAGTTATCCAGAGAAATTAATTTCATTTTCGTATTGTTGAGTATTTGCCTTTGCCTTTTTTTTATTTTTTCTTCCTGAAATTTCATGGAATTAAAATTTAATTCCCAATGGCTGAATATTTGTTTTTACCAATCTTGATGTTCAAGACTTGTTGCTTTCGGGCTTTTCTAGGGCAACATATTTTGATGGAGCAACACCCACAAACTTTTGAATAAATCTCGTAAAGGCTTCTGAAATATAGAAAAATAAGTACATAGGATGAGTATAAATGTACACTTGTATATGTATATATATTACACACACACACACACACACACACAGATTAGTAATAGTTTAAAACTTTCACGCAAGGCCAGCAATTTTAATTGATATCATCAACTCCAGTGTTTGATTGACGCTTAATTTATCGATCTCAAAGGGTGAAAGGCAAAGTCAACCATGGTTGCATTTGGACTCTGTAAAGCCAGAAGAGATTATGCTAAGCATTGTGTTTAACATGGTAATGATTCTGCTAGGTTGCTGCCTTCTCGGAGTTTAGACTGAGAATAAATAATGAATATAAATGCTGGTATAGATTGAATAATGGATGGGTGGATGAGGTGAAGGTGCATGGTTCAGTGGTTAGAGCATCAAGCTTACGATCGTGAAGTTGTGAGTTCGAATCCTGGACAGGGCTGCGTGTTGTGTTCTTGGGCAAGACACTTTATTTCACGTTGCTCCAGTTCACTCAGCTGTAGAAATGAGTTGCGATGTCACTGGTACCAAGCTGTATCGGCCTTTGCCCTTTCTCTTGGATAACACTGGTGGTGTGGAGAGGGTGAGGCTGGGCGACTGCTGGTCTTACATAAACAACCTTGCCCGGACTTGTACCTCATAGGGTAACTTTCTAGGTACAATCCCATGGTCAGTCATGACCGAAGGGGGTCTCAGGGTGGATGGGACAACTGAGAGACTGATAGATAAACAGACAGAGTAAGAGAGAGAGAGAGAGAGAAAGAAAAGAGGGAGGGAGGAAGAGAGATGGATAAATATATGGATAAATAAATGGATGATGATGATGGCACTACATCGCTTACGACGTCAAGGGTTCCAGTTGATCCAATCAACGGAACAGCCTGCTCGTGAAATTAACGTGCAAGTGGCTGAGCACTCCACAGACACGTGTACCCTTAACATAGTTCTCGGGGATATTCAGCGTGACACAGAGTGACAAGGCTGGCCCTTTGAATTACAGGCACAACAGAAACAGGAAGTAAGAGTGAGAAAAAGTTGTGGTGGAAGAGTACAGCAGGGTTCACCACCATCCCCTGCCGGAGCCTCGTGGAGCTTTAGGGGTTTTTCGCTCAATAAACTCATAACGCCTGGCCTGGGAGTCGAAACCGTGATCCTATGACTGTGAGTCCGCTGCCCTAACCACTGGGCCATTGCATCTCCACAAATAAATGGATAGACAGGTAATATATATACATAAATGTTAGTATTATCATCATCATCATTCAATGTCCATTTTTCATGCTGGCATGGGTTGGACAGTTTGACAGATATCAAATAAGAAAAGCAGTTGTTCCAGCACCATGTAAAAATCACCCATTCTAGTGCCCTATAAAAAGAAATTTCATCATTTGTTTTGGCTTGGTTTCTACAGCTGGATACCTTCTCTAACACTCTACAGAGTGTACAGGGTGCTTCTTACATGCACCAGCATCCACACCAACACTTTTTACGTGGCACCTTTGTTTTAGTATCTCATTCCTGTTGTGGTGGTTGTATCTTCTCGAGTATAGTAATGCATCACATATCCCAGTCCTCTGTCATCTCCTTTGTAAGGTTCAGCATTCTAAGATCTCACGGGGATTAAAACAACCGGTATATGCAATTGAGGAAGTATTTGATAAAAATAGCCATCTATGTATTATACTTAATGTATAGACACTATACATTAAGGCCAGTTATTGCAGTATGTCTTGAGATGTGGATGATGGCGGGAGAGAGAGGGAATTACACGCAGAGCTGGCACTAGGAAGCACAGAACCCAATTAGAAAATGACAGTGGGGGCACTCTACTCTGCAAAACCTGAAGATTGCTGTTTTATACTTCACATAGTACACCAGTTCCAACCATAAAGTGTTGAAGGCTTGAGGCTCCATCATTAGCCACTATGATATACTAAAAATTCATTATAGCGTACACCCCTTGAACATGTGTGTAGGGCCCTCTCTTGGTAGAGGACCCAGTTTGAACAAATCTGATTTTTTTTTTCCGAATTTTCTTTTTCTTTCAATTTAATATAGAGACAGTCCAAATTTTTAGCTTAAATCTCAGCAATAAATGATTCAATGTTAATGGGGAGAACGATATTGAAAGACGACAAACTGACAAACAGATGAGGAGGGTATGAAGTGGTCATGAGATGTACTAAAAATAACAGCTAAATAGTCCTTAAGTCACACATCAAATTTTTTTTTTTGTTTTTAGTTTTTGCATAATCATATGAATTCCCGTGTGTAGAACACAAATTCACAAACATATTTTGAAAATTTCAGAAAATAAGTTGTGAGAGGTTATGTGGAATGCTTCAAGCAGAATTCCTCCACAGTTTATGATTTATCAACTCTTTCACATTTTCAATTCTTTCATTTTATCAACTGGTCACATTATATTCTTCAAACAAAAGAATTCTAAAATTACCATTGTTCATAGGCTCTGCCGTTCTTCCTTGTGGCTAAGCTGTTACAAAACTAAATTATTATGAAAGTATAGGCACAGGCAAGTCTGTGTGGTAAGAAGTTTGCTTCCAAACCACATGGTTCTGGTTTCAGTCCCACTTTGTGGCACCTTGGGCAAGTGCCTTCTACTATAGCCTCAAGCCAACCAAAGTCTTGTGAGTAGATTTTGTAGACAGAAACTGAAAGAAGCTCCCCTTCCCAGGCTACAGGTCCACACCCCCAACACCCATACTGTTAGGATTGGCACTCTCAACGTCGGCACGCTGAAAGGTAGATCTGGTGAAATTGTTGAGATGCTTGAACGGAGATGCGTAGATATGTGCTGCATCCAGGAAGTAAGATGGAGAGGAGGTTCTGCAAGGTTCCTCACAGGCAAAGAACACAGGTACAAGATTTTCTGGGCAGGGAACACTGACGGGGTCGGGGGCGTAGGAATACTTCTAGCGGAGAAATGGGTGGATAAGGTAATCGAGGTCGTTAGAGTAAGTGACAGAGTACTTAAGATCAGACTAGTGCTTCATCATAGATTAGCTACTGTCATCTCAGCTTATGCACCTCAACCTGGGCTACCAGATGGTCTGAAAGACCAATTCTATGACACCCTCTTGCAAACTACCTCGTCGACGAGTGACAGGGACCTTCTCTTTGTGGCTGGAGACTTCAACGGTCATGTCGGACGTCGTGCTGGGGGCTTCCATGGCATACCTGGAGGCTATGGCTTCGGTTCCCGCAACGAGGAGGGAACCAGACTGCTGGAGTTCTGTGATGCAACCAATCTTATGGTCTGCAATACCAACTTCAGGAAACCTGCCAGTCACCTAGTCACCTACCGCTCCGGCAGACACTCTAGCCAAATCGACTACATCCTCGCCAGAAATAGGGAAAGAGGGCGGCTTATAAATGCCAAAACCTACCCTGGCGAAGAATGTACCCCACAACATAGATTAGTAGTTAGCGACTTTGGGATCAAGGCAAAATGGGTGCCCAAAATTAGACAGGCTTGGAGAAGAAGGGTGTGGAAGCTTAAAGACCCTGCAAACGGACAGAGACTTAGAGACAAGTTACTTGAAGCATTTAACGAAATAGAAGGGGATATAGCATCATACAACGTGGAAGACAATTGGAGATTTCTGCGGGACAACCTGTTGAAAGCCACCGACCAGATTTGTGGGTGGTGTAAGGTCCCCTCCCAACCCAGAGTAACGTGGTGGTGGAACAAGGAGGTAGACAGGGCTATTAGACAAAAGAAACAGGCTTGGAAGGACTGGAAGAACGGTGGTAGCAGGGAATTGTACCAATGTGCCAGAAGGGAGGCTAGGCGACAGGTTTATTTAGCCAGAGGGGAAGCAGATAAGGAAAGATTTGCCAATGTTCTGCGCCGTGAGGACCAAAGACTCGAGGTATTTCGTGTTGCAAGACAGTGTAGGAGAGAGAATAGTGATGTTGTAGGAGAGAAATGTGTTCGCATGGATGATGGTACGCTTGCATTAAATGAGGATGCAAAGAAAGAGGTCTGGAGATGCCACTACGATAGATTGCTTAATAAAGAGAATGAATGGGAGAAAGAGAGCCTGCCTTATGTCGACCCAATAGAGGGACCAGCTATCCGAGTTGATAGTACCAGGGTAGATAAAGCAATTAAGAGTATGAAGACCGGGAAAGCCCCCGGCCCATCAGGAATCACTGCAGAGATGCTCAAAATATCTGGCAGTGTTGGCTATAGCCTAGTCACCCGTATTACGAACCAGGTGATACACGAAGGAGTCATACCCTATGACTGGTGTAGCAGCATCATAGTCAACTGCTACAAAGGTAAAGGGGACGCTTTAGATACAAATAATTACAGAGGCATCAAGCTGTTAGATCAGGTTATGAAAGTTACAGAGAGGGTCATAGCCCAACTAATTAGGGAGCGAATCAATTTAGATGAGATGCAGTTTGGGTTCGTGCCAGGTAAAAGCACTACTGATGCCTTATTTCTAGTGAGACAGTTGCAGGAGAAATACCTAGCTAAGGATAAACCTCTGTACCTGGCTTTCGTTGACATGGAGAAAGCCTTTGACAGGGTCCCCCGATCCCTTATCTGGTGGTCAATGAGGAAACTTGGGATAGAAGAATGGTTAGTGAGAGCTGTGCGAGCCATGTACAGAGATGCTGCCAGTAAGGTGAGGGTTGGAAATGAGTACAGCAATGAATTCCGGGTAGAGGTAGGGGTCCACCAAGGTTCCGTCCTCAGCCCCCTATTATTTACCATAGTCCTCCAGGCAATCACAGAGGAGTTCAAGACAGGTTGCCCCTGGGAGCTCCTCTATGCTGATGACCTTGCCCTAATTGCGGAGTCACTATCAGAACTAGAGGAGAAGTTTCAGGTGTGGAAGCAAGGTCTAGAATTGAAGGGCCTTAGAGTCAACCTAGCTAAAACCAAAATCCTAATCAGTAGGAAGGTAGATAAAACACAAACCCCTTCAGGTAGATGGCCCTGCTCAGTATGTAGAAAAGGAGTAGGTAGTAACTCTATAAGATGTACCCGGTGCAAGCTATGGACACATAAGAGGTGCAGCAACATCAAAGGCAGGTTAACTAGCAAGTTAGTTTTTGTTTGTGGCAGATGTTCAGGTGCAATAAAGACTGCAAACAAACAGGAAACAACTTCTATCTCATTCCAGGGTGAAAAACTAGAGGTAGTCGATAGCTTCCGCTATCTGGGCGACCAAGTTAGTAGTGGGGGTGGGTGCGCTGAAAGTATAGCTGCTAGAATAAGAATAGCCTGGGCAAAGTTCAGAGAGCTCTTACCCCTGCTGGCGACAAAGGGACTCTCACTCAGAGTAAAAGGCAGACTGTATGACGCATGCGTACGAACAACCATGCTACATGGCAGTGAAACATGGGCTGTAACTGCTGAGGACATACGTAAGCTCGCAAGGAATGAAGCCAGTATGCTCCGTTGGATGTGTAATGTCAATGTGAATACCCGTCAGAGTGTAAGTATCTTGAGAGAAAAGCTGAACATTAGAAGCATCAGTTGTGGCGTGCAAGAGAGACGATTGCGCTGGTATGGACATGTGGTGAGAATGGAGGAGGATAGCTGCGTGAAAAAGTGCCACACCCTAACAGTTGAGGGAACCCGTGGAAGAGGTAGGCCCAGGAAGACCTGGGCTGAGGTGGTGAGGCAAGACCTTCGTACATTGGGCCTCACCGAGGCGATGACTACGGACCGAGACCTTTGGAAATGGGCTGTGCGTGAGAAGACCCGGCAAGCCAAGTAAGATCGTTGCCAGTGCCCCTGGACTGGTTCTTGTGCGGGTGGCACATGAGATGCACCATTTTGAGCGTGGCCGTTGCCAGTACCGCCTGACTGGCTCCTGTAGGATTTTCGAGCGAGATCGTTGCCAGTGCCCCTGGACTGGCTTGTGCGGGTGGCACATAAAAGACACCATTTCGAGCGTGGCCGTTTTCGTGCGGGTGACACGTAAAAGCACCCACTACACTCTCTGAGTGGTTGGCGTTAGGAAGGGCATCCAGCTGTAGAAACTCTGCCAAATCGGACTGGAGCCTGGTGTTGCCATCCGGTTTCACCAGTCCTCAGTCAAATCGTCCAACCCATGCTAGCATGGAAAGCGGACGTTAAACGATGATGATGATGATGATGATGATGATATATATATATATATATAATTTAAAAGAGAGTTTTGACTCTGATATCCATTATTATTGAAATTTATTCCAATGTCAACATTTCTGTATAAGGCTGACAGTTAAATATAGCCTTATACAGAAATATTGACATAGGAATAAATTTCAATAATAATGGATATCAGCGTCAAAACTCTTTTAAATTTTAAATTTGATATATAACCAAGGAGATGGATCCTTAAGGAGTCTACTTTAGACCTTTGCGGAGAAATCTCTTGCTATATTGGTAGCGATTACATGCTTTTCTCATCAACACATTGTGGAGATATATGAACATATATATATATATATATATATATATATATATATATATATATATATAGGTATGGTAAGAAGTTTGCTTCCCAACCACATGGTTCCAGGTTCAGTCCCACTACATGACACCTTGGTATAGCCCCAGGTTGACCAAAGCGTTGTTACTGGATCTTGTAGACTAAAAATGAAAGAAGCCCATCACGTGTGTGTGTGTGTGTGTGTGTGTGTGCACGCATGTGTGTATATTTGTTCCCACACCACTGCTTGACAACCAGTGTTGGTGTGTTTACGTCCATGTAACTTAGCAGTTTTGGCAAAAGTGACCGATAGCATAGACCAAAAAAAAAATGTCCTGGGGGTTGATTCGTTCAACTAATAATACTCTTCAAGGTGGTGCCCCAGGATGGCCACAGCCAAATGATTAAAAGAAATAAAAGAATGAGAAAAGATAGGTAAAAAAAGGCACACTTACTCATGCATGGCAACTCGACTTTGAAGTGGACAAAAATGAAATAGAAGATAAGTCCTCCAATGATTAAAAGGAAGGCGTAGAGAAAACCCAAATCAGGATTTTGTACAATTGGTGCCACGACCAGATATACGGAGATAATGAGCATTACAATTGGTACTAGGATGAAAACCTTAAAAGAAGATAAAGGGTAAATTCTTAAAATTAATCTGGGTTTCATTGAGAACAAAAGGGATTAGCAACTGAAAGGTTTGATGAGAATTGTAATGTTTTATCTTTTTTCTTGTATTTGTTTCTAGACCGTGGCCATGATGGAGCACCACCTTAAAGAACTTTAGTTCAATGACTCAACCCCTGTGCTTATTTTCGTAAGCCTGGGGCTTATTCTGTCAGTGACTTTTGCCAATGTTACATGGATGTGAGCACACCACCACTGGTTGTCAAGTGTGCATCCTTGTGTCTCTGTTTGCCCGACCCCACCACTGTTTGACAACCGGTGTTGGTGTTTCCATTCCTATAACTTATCAGTTTGGAAAAAGAGATTCATAGAATAAGAATCAGGTCTTAAAAGCAAAATAAGTTCTAAGGTCAATTCATTGGACTAAAAATTCTTCAAGGCAGTGCCCCAGTATGGCCACATCTAATAACTATAACCATTACAGAAAAAATTAAATAAAAAGATGCCTAACACGTATTCTGAAAATGCAATCTATAAACAGAAAAGTAATGAGACACAGGGACACAGCTTACTTACCGTCGCTCTATCGGTTATGACGGTAAGTGTTCCAGTCGATCCAATCAATGGAAGAGGCTGAACTTGAAATTAACGTGCAAGGGGATGAGTACTCCACAGACATGCATACCCTTAATGTAGTTCTCAGAGGGATTCAGCATGACAAAGTTGGCCCCTTTGAAATACAGGTATTACTTATTTCTTGCCGGCTGAGTGGACTGGAGCAATGTGAAATAAAGAGTCTTGCTCAAGGAAACAATGCACTGCTGAGACTTGAACTTACAACCTTACGATTGTAAGCCAAATACGCTAGCCACTAAACCACATTCCTTCACAGGGACACAACATGATTTAACAATTAAGAAGTTTGTTTTGTAACCATGAAGCACAGATATGACTGTATGGTTAAGAAACTTCTCCACACACGTGGTTTCAGGTTCAATCCCACTGCATAGCATTCAAGGAACGTATCTTCTACTGCCACTCCAGGATGACCAAATCCTTGTGAGTTTTACCTAGTTCAATCAGAATCTGAAAGAAGTTCGTCATGTATGTACTCAGTTCTTTCTTTACTGATCAGCAGGTATTGTCTAAGTCAGGGGTTTTCAAACTGTGGTCCGCAAGGACAAGACAGAGGGTCTGTGGACAGCAAATACATTTTATGGGCAATTTGATTTTATATATGTTTTTTAATCGAAATCTTTTAATTAACAATAAACCTATTTTGTTAAATACTGTTAAATAAATAAATGTAAAAATATGTTATTTTAAGCAAATATTTATGTATAAATTTCATAAGCGTTTATAAGGGGGTCCCTAAGGTAAAACCTGAAATATAAAGGGGTCCGCAAGTCAAAAAGTTTGAAAACCCCTGGTCTAAGTGATACAATGTGACATTCAAAGGCTGTTTTCACTGACCTTATGCCTCTGCCACCATCACTTCATTTCACATAAATCCTATCGTTGTCTGTTAATGTGGAAATTGCCAGTGGTAGCCAGTATCTTTCTGGCTTTCATGTTTCAAATATTCCATATATTGGCACTAGCCCTGGTACTACAAAAGCATTATGAGATATAACGATAAACGTCGCCCTTTCAAAGCCTAGCCAGGCTCATGGGCCCGGTTTCCCGGTTTCTATGGCGTGTCCCCCCCCCCCCCGCTAGCTGGACGGGACGCCAGTCCATCGCAGCGTTACTCAAGAAACAGGAAGAAAGAGTGAGAGAAAGTTGGGGCGAAAGAGTACAACAGGGGTCGCCACCACCTCCTGCCGGAGCCTCGTGGAGCTTAGGTGATTTCGCTCAATAAATACTCACAACGCCCGATCTGGGAATCGAAACCGCGATCCTCTGACCGCAAGTCTGCTGCCCTAACCACTGGGCCATTGCGCCTCCACATTATGAGATATGGCTTTGTTAAATGCAGACAGCTTTGAGTTCCATATTTCCCACAGTCTACAGAAGTACTCTTCTGTCATTACTCACTGCACCAATGTATGTAAATACTCTCATCGATTCCGTATGCATGTACGTGTGTGTGTGTCTCCTCGTCTCAATAACATGATATTTGTAAATGAGTATCCCTGTCATCCAAGCAGTTTTATTTATTCCTAATGTTCCATGGAAACATATCTTCCCACTAGGGAAATATTACCTTGTTTCAAACCATGTGAGGGTTGGTAACAAGAAACATATCCACATGTGCATGTGTCTGTGTGCATGTGATTGTCTACTTACCTTGAACGGTCTGGGCTCATTTTTCTTCGTAAACCTCATTACTATAAGCGATAAGAAAGCCAGTCCATAGAAAAGCCAGGCAGTAAAACTGAAGAAATCAATTAGTGAAGATATTTCTCCTGGTATTATCATGATTAAAGCAATTATAGCCTGCAAATAAAGCAAAGAATTCACAGTGTTAGGACAGTTCTAGTACAGTGGGATGTTTATAATTGTTTAGAACAAACACGGAAACAAAGGGGTATAAGAATTGGATGAGATATGATGGCTCGGCCATCTCTCCCCAGTTCTTATATTAATCATTAAATCCAGAAATACAACAACACGAGGAATAACGGTAACAACAGAACATACTTTATTCTAGGTTGGTGTAGAGCCGTTTAGTTCCTGGGTGAATAGGCATGCCGCTAGAATACCAAAGAAAGCTTCGACCACATGTCGGTATCGAGCTGAGAGAATACGTGTTGTCAGCACCACTGCTAGACAGAAAAGAGGGCGAACGCTATTGCTTTTCTCCACCTGTTGCATTGCGCATGCATGCTCGGGTACTTCCGCTGACGGCAAATCCCTTGCACATGCGCAATGGCACTTCCCAAGATGGCGGCCATACGCGACACTACAGGGGCTCCAACCTGTTCAATTTTTTTTCTTTTATTTCATTTACCAGTTATAATTAATATATATTTTCTGATACAGATTTTATTTAAAAGTCATTAGAGGGAGATTTGAGATTTGGAGGAGACTTGAGGCTCCTCTTTGGCTCCTAAAGGCAGGATACATAAAACTGGGTAAGAAAATTCAGTAAACGCTTGCAAATTTTGATAGATATGCATGTTTGGGGAGCAAAAAGTGTACAGTATGTACAACACGTGTTACACACACACATTCTCTCTCTCTCTCTTTATATAATCAGTGGTTCATATATCTGAAAAAGAAGCACACTATAAAGCATTAGAGTGGCAATATATTTTGCATGAAGTTAAATGTTATGGTGCTGGTCATAAAGTGATCATTGGTTTCATACCTATTAAGTGCTTAGCAGCATAAGTGACTCGGACTTATTGCCTCTATGACCACCCATAACACTTAACTTCTTTATATATATATATATAAGATTTTCATGTATTGGCACTTAGCCACAAAACTTTCGGCGCTTGAGTCATTCTGTTGTTTCTGCTAAATATTAATAAAAATACTCTCATACCCACATTTTGAGTTCTGTTTTTACCGTTTCCATCACCATACCCGCGTATATATAAGGTGCAATGGTTTATTCAAGACTTGACCAGAACCATCCAGCACCTAGTCTCACAGCAGAGCTGTGCCATCACTTGCAACTGGCACTCAGTTCGATAGTGACTGCCTGTGCATTGGCGTTTCCTTGAGGCTTGGTCTCCAGATCTGTGAGCCTCCTGAACACCACTGCGCATCCATAATGGATTCTTTCAGCCTCCATCCACTGTCCTGCCGTCATAGTGCTGACCATTTTCCATTCCACCCTTAACAAGATCATAAAGCAAGACCTAGATGCCGCAAGCTTCCCTTCCCAGTTCGAGTCTGCAGGGCTAGACCGAGGGGGATAGTAAAAGGCCAGACTACATGACAAATTTCCAGTTTCGTGTTGGTAAGTCCCTCATCTGGGATGCCACAAGCTGTGACACCTTCCCCTGTGACAACACTTAGTATTGTCAGCTACCAGCCCAGGCTCTGTTGCTCGTCTAGCTGAGAAAAACAAACTGTCAAAGTATAGGTGGATGATCGAACCTGTGACAGTTGAGTCATCCGGTGATCTCGGTCCCCAGATCATATACCCACTCAACGCTATCGTGGTAGAGATCGCTGTCCACAAGTGCGATCCCCGTGAGCCAGAGTGACTGTTCCAGCACGTTTCCTTTGCCATCCTCTGGGGCAACGCCCTTTTCATTTTGTCTGCTGGTGCCACAAGGAATGTCAACCTCCCGTCCAATAAACTTTGAATGCTCATTTGCTTATTTATCTGTTGATTATACCTCATTCCATATACTACTTTACCAAACACGTCTACCATATTACCTCCAAGCCACAATCTACCCGTCCCCACAATAACATTATCAGAAGCATCTATAGCAGAGATAAATATAGAGATTAGGTGAGGGTTAACCGTTAGCTGTGGAGTCGCAATGGCTCAGTGGTTAGGGCAGCGGACTCGTGCTTTCAATTCCCAGACCGGGCGTTGTGAGTGTTTATTGAGCGAAAACACCTAAAACTCCACGAGGCTCCGGCAGGGGATGGTGGCGAACCCTGCTGTACTCTTTCACCACAACTTTCTCTCACTCTTACTTCCTGTTTCTGTTGTGCCTGTAATTCAAAGGGTCAGCCTTGTCACACTGTGTCACGCTGAATATCCCCGAGAACTACGTTAAGGGTACACGTGTCTGTGGAGTGCTCAGCCACTTGCATGTTAATTTCACGAGCAGGCTGTTCCGTTGATTGGATCAACTGGAACCCTCGACGTCGTAAGTGACGGAGTGCCAACAACAACATAATCAACTTCACCTTCATGAGAATTTCTAAGAAACTATTATAAATATTATTATAATGCGGCTGCAATCTGTTAAATTTTCGACAAAAATAGGTGAGCAGCGAAATAGGGAGGGGAAGAGTTTAAAGTTCAAGGGAGATAATTCCCATTAATAAACTGGTAAAATATGCGAACTGAAAGGTAATTCATGAGAGTTATCACACTAAAGTGATTGGTAGAAATCCAATAACAAATTTGATCATCCTTTTCTTCAACTCTACTAACCGTAGATGGGCTTATAAAATCCAAAAGACAGCACAGTAAACCACGATTTCCGAAAACACTCTATCACGCTCAGAATTGTCGAAATATGAAATGGACGACCACTGCCCTAACCACTGGGCCATTGCGCCTCCACGTATGCATGTATATATGTATGTATGTATGTACACACATAATTTAACAACACAATAGAAAGAACATGTGAGAAGACAGAAGTATCATATACTTGACTTACTGAGAATATAAGGGAGATAACTGGAGTTTTCTTCCTGATGTGAAGATAGGAGAGAACTTGTGGAAGATGACCTTCCCTGGCTGCAGCAAAAGTCAGTCTAAAGATTACAAGATGAGACATTTATTATAACAGTAAATACAATAACAACAACACATACAATATCACAAACGTTTATATATATATATATATATATATATATATATATATATATATATATATATAAAATTTAAATTTAAGACAGAGATTTGACGCTAATATCCATTATTATTGTAATTTATTCCTATGTCAACATTTCTGTATAAGGCTATATTTGACTGTCAAATTTAAGTCAAACATATAAGTTGCCTTACACATCTTCAGGGAATACATTTGAGAACAAACAAAAACCCCCTATTCTTGACTTTTGTTTGATTTTTGTTTGTTCTCAAATGTATTCCCTGAAGACGTGTAAGGCAGCTTATATGTTCGACTTAAATTTGACAGTCAAATATAGCCTTATACAGAAATGTTGACATAGGAATAAATTACAATAATAATGGATATTAGCGTCAAATCTCTCTCTTAAATTTAAATTTAAAACTTTGGATATATAAACAAGGAGAACGATCCCTAAGGAGTCTAATTTAGACTTTTTTTGCAGTGAAATCTCTTGCTATATTGGTAACGATTACATGGTTTTCTATGAAAAATTATATATATATATATATATATATATGGAAGGGAAAACTCTGTAGATAAGTAAATTAAGTAATATAACAAAACAATTATTAAGGATTGCTCACAATAAAATAATTAGTATTGTTATTTTTGAATTGAGTGACTACAAATGGTATAAGTACAAATTTTATAATTCTTTGGGAATGAGCAAAATAATATTGTTGTAATAAGAATATAAGTTATAAACTACACAATACTATAATAACTATTTTGCTTATTAAATTTATTTAAGTAAAATAAAACTAATTGTCTATTATAATTGTTACTATTATAATTATCATCAATTAATTAATAAATAAAATGAAAGTATTTATACATTTATTCATTTAGTATATTGAAAACATCTTATTTGTGATATGTAATCAATATTAATACTATTGGGTTGGTGCAAATTTTATTCAACAAAAACAATAACAACATGTAACAACAACATCTTTAAATGATTCTTCCGGAGCATATTCACCATCTACTTCAATTACTGCTTCCCATTTGCTTGGCAGACGGCCAAACCATCAATTAAAGATGTTTTTGTTAAATGTTGTTATCGTTTTTGTTGAAAAAAAATGCCACAATAATTATGCACCAACCCAACCCAATAATATGTATATAACAGTAACTACAAGAAGAGCATTAAAAGAAACAAATTCTGAATTAATCCACTTAAAATTAATTAATTTTCCAAATCCAACAGTATAATATACATTAAGATGACAAAACTTAAAGATATACATACATATATACACACACACACATATACTCTTACATACATATACATACACACACTTATATGTGCATACATACATATATATACACACACACATATATATATATATATATATATATATATATATATATATATACATATATAAAGATAATATATAT
>NC_142943.1:13528933-13543933 GCF_046866305.1 Octopus bimaculoides
ATATAAAAGATATATATATATATATATATATCTTTATATATATATATATATATATAAGATATATATATATATATATATATATATATAAAGATATATATATATATATATATATATATATATATATATATAAAGATATATATATATATATATATATATATATAAAGATATATAAATATATATATATATATAAAGATATATATATATATATATATATATATAAAGATATATATATATATATATATATATATATAAAGATATATATATATATATATATATATATATATATATATAAAGATATATATATATATATATATATATATATATATATATATATATATAAAGATATATATATATATATATATATATATATATATATATATAAAGATATATATATATATATATATATACACCCATATACACATATACCTGCATTAACAATAGATGATATGCACACATATATACATATGAATATAGACTTCAATAGACATACTTGTACACATACATATACATGCATATACACATACAAATACACACATACACATATATACATATACATACATAAATACATATCCACATATATAAATACATATGGATATATAAACATACATATATTTATATATATATATACACATACTTATATATATATATACACACACACACAAACACATATATGTGCATAACAAGATATAGACAGCATCAGATAAATACAAACATGTACCTATGCATACAAATATATATATGCATATACTCAAACATATGATTATTCGTATATACATATACACGTACACATATAAATGGATACATATGAGTACAAATATAGACACTTAATAAAATTTTCTAAACACATATTTAGAATAGTGAGTACATGATAGAACACTCTCACATCTTTCATTAAGCAATTTCTTCTTAGAATTTAATAGATTTAACCTCAAAGGCAATTTAGAGAAAGCGAAAGAGGAGAAAGAAAGAAATTAACAGAAAATTTAGAGTGGAAAAATATAGTGTGACAGATGAATGGGAATAAAGCTTAAAAGTGTGGAAATGAAATGTAAAAAGACAGTTAAAGGTCGAATTTTATAGATTGGTAGAAATTACTTATAGGAGCTAAAGGTATGTTTTGCCAATGTTTGCAACGATAAATACATTCCTTTAAACATGTTTACAAGAGAATTCTCCAAGAGCAAGATGAGAAATCGTTCTTCGTTACAGAGCAGACAAAAAGATTTACCTTTATCATATGGGAAACGCTCCCTTGAAAAGGAGAGGGCAGAATGGGAGGCCAGGGCTGTAACGGATTTCATCTGCTACCAAGGTTGACTTAGCCTTTCATCCTTTCCAGTTGAACACCGGGGTCGATGTAATTGAGTTACCCCTTCCCCCAAAACTGCTGATCTTATGCCAAAGTCGGAAACTATATTTGTTCTCTGAATGTATTAGCATTAAAACAAATACAAAACAAAAAAAATGGCAACATATAAAATGTGTCTTTACTCTGTGAAACCTAACTGCACCTGGAGACATTTTTGAGAGGACAACATGTTATTGTTAAGAATTCACCCATCCTGACAGTAGTCTATGGCACATCAGTGCCATTGATGATAATATTTCCCAAGGCCTCACATTTTGGAGAACTGGTATAACTAATCAGATTGACTCCAGTCCATAACATTGCCAGCATTGTATCAGCATTTCAGACCCATATTATTACTCCAGATAAATTGCAAGAACCTTCATGCAGAAAATATGAAAATATTTTGATAATCGTGTAATAAACTTCACTGCCATTACCGTCATCA
Source organism: Octopus bimaculoides (assembly GCF_046866305.1). NCBI lineage: Eukaryota > Metazoa > Mollusca > Cephalopoda > Octopoda > Octopodidae > Octopus > Octopus bimaculoides. Next base: position 13,530,730 of record NC_142943.1, read on the forward strand.
TTGACACCATCTTCAACATCACCATCATCAATTCATTATCATCCCCACCTCCATCTTCACTAATATACTCATAGTTATCATCTTCATTACCATTATTAACATGAAACAAAATATGAGCTGGGAACTTATACTCACCGCCCAGATGTGAAACAAGATCCATTTGCTGCCCCAAACGTTGACATAGCCACAGAAATTGGTATTATAATGGCAGCAACTCCAAGAACTCGATCACCCCATAACTGGAAAAAATAACTATTCTTTAGAAATTTGCATCTTGAAGAATTTGTTTTGTTTGTTTTTTGTTTTTGACTGATTAATTAAAAAGAACAAAAATAACAACTACAGCATATCCAAACGTTGTGGTGGGGTGCTGGAACTATCAGACCTGAAAGTCATGTAAATAAATGTAAACTTTGTAACTGTGTACGTTTTAGAAAATTTATTAGGCAAACGGACAAACAACAAAAGATAGAGGAAGAGATATAAATTGATAGATTGACAGAGATGGATAGAGAGAGCGACTGGTAAACAGAGACAGATTGACAGACAGACACAGAGAGAGAAGCTGATAGAGAGATAGGCAGAGGCAGACAGGTGGAGACAGATAAAAATAGCCAGACCAAGACAGATATGCAGGGTGTAGGTTTACAGTTACCACATAAGCACATTAAATTTCTTTTAAAACATTTTATTACATTTAAATTTCTATCTTACAATTAACTAAATTGGCATAGAATAATGGTTTCATATTTCTTTATAATTAAGACTTAAAGTGTTAATATATGAAAGCGAAAGGGATGGTTGAATAACTGTAAACCTACTTTTGGGCCAGCCTGTATAGAGATAGAGATAAACAAATAGATAGAGACAGGTGAACAGATGAACAGAGATAAACAAATAGAGACAGGTGAACAGATGAACAGAGATAGACAAATAGATACAGGTGAACAGATGAACAGAGATAGACAAATAGAGACAGGTGAACAGATGAACAGAGATAGACAAATAGAGACAGATGAACAGAGATATAGACAAATAGAGACAGGTGAACAGATGAACAGAGATAAACAAATAGAGACATGTGAACAGATGAACAGAGATAGACAAATAGAGACAGGTGAACAGATGAACAGAGATAGACAAATAGAGACAGGTGAACAGAGATAGACAAATAGAGACAGGTGAACAGAGATAGACAAATAGAGACAGGTGAACAGATGAACAGAGATAGACAAATAGAGACAGGTGAACAGATGAACAGAGATAGACAAATAGAGACAGGTGAACAGATGAACAGAGATAGACAAATAGAGACAGGTGAACAGATGAACAGAGATAGACAAATAGAGACAGGTGAACAGAGATAGACAAATAGAGACAGGTGAACAGATGAACAGAGATAGACAAATAGAGACAGGTGAACAAATGAACAGAGATAGACAAATAGAGACAGGTGAACAGATGAACAGAGATAGACAAATAGAGACAGGTGAACAGAGATAGACAAATAGAGACAGGTGAACAGATGAACAGAGATAAACAAATAGAGACAGGTGAACAGATGAACAGAGATAGACAAATAGAGACAGGTGAACAGATGAACAGAGATAGACAAATAGAGACAGACGGACCAATGAACAGAGGGATACCCGTTTGCTCTTTTGTTATTTCAGTCACTGGACTCTGGCCATGCTGCTCCCTACCTTGAAGTGTTTCATCAATCAAACATTCTTTTCTACTCTAGGCACAAGGCCCGGAATTTTGGGGGAGGGGGTCAGTCGATTAGATCGACCCAGTATGCAACTGGTATTTAATTTATCGACCCCAAAAGGATGAAAGGCAAAGTCGGCCTTGGTGCAATTTGAACTCAGAACGTAAGGACAGACGAAATACCGCTAAGCATTTTGCCCGGCGTGCTAACGTTTCTAATTCCTTTATTGCCCACAAGGGGCTAAACATAGAGGGGACAAACAAGGACAGACAAAGGGATTAAGTCGATTACATCGACCTCAGTGAGTAACTGGTACTTAATTTATCAACCCCGAAAGGATGAAAGGTAAAGTCGACCTCGGTAGAATTTGAACTCAGAACGTAAAAACAGACGAAATACCGCTAAGCATTTCGCCCGGCGTGCTAACGATTCTGCCAGCTCACTGCTTTTCCTCAATAAAATATTATATTATGTATTATACTAGTGGGATCTGTGGAAATTTCACAGAATGAAAAAAAGATAAGAGAAGCTATTTAAGAAAGAAAGGATGATTTTTAATTTTATTTTACTAAGTTATTTCACTTCCTGTCACAATAATATATTATATGATTTTAAAACTTCCCTCTGCTAAGCTCTTCAAATTTCTATTTCTCTCTTCTTCAACAAACTTTTTAACCATGTAATTCCCCTCTTCATAACATTTCTCTCTTTCTCTTCACCTTTCCTTCCCCACCCTACAGCACCTCATTATCACTTCTCTCTCCCACTTTTCTCTCACCTTTTTCTCTCATTCTTCACCTCTCCCTTCAACTAACCATGTGATGCACTTGGCCTTAGTGTATTATTATATTCCTCTCTTCTTTCTTCTCTACTCACATTTCTCCTGCCCCCGCCTCTCTTTCTCTCACTTTTACTCCACCTCTCTAACTAACTAAAGTCTAATGGGCCAACAAACAAGCAGATTATTATTTAGATTGTATCATATTGAGCTACTAGATGGCAGTTTTCAACTACTGTACAATCAATGGCTATGTCACCAATACCAGTAAACGACTGCCCAACATTAAAACCAACATTTACTGCTCTGAAATAGCAACCCATGTAAAACAATGCACCAAAGGTAACAGAGTTCTGTGTAATTTCCTCATCCTGTTATGTGTATCAGGTGCCAAGCACTGCATTACATTTTTTTTAATTATGTTTTGATTTTTGAAATTATTTTGATATTATAATGAGTGTCTCCACTTCCCCACTCTACATTTCAGTGCTAGGCAATGGCTTAACATGGTACAAGTCTTTAAGGAGTGGCTGTGTGATAAGTAGCTTGCTCACCAACCACATGGTTTTGGGTTCAGTCCCACTGCGTGGCACCTTGGGCAAGTGTCTTCTACTATAGCCTCAGGCTGACCAAAGCCTTGTGAGTGGATTTGGTAGACAGAAACTGAAAGAAGCCGGTCGTATATATGTATATTTATATGTGTGTGTGTGTGTGTGTGTGTGTGTGTGTGTGTGTGTGTGTGTGCGTGTGTTTGTGTTTGTCCCCCACCATCGCTTGACAACCGATGCTGGTGTGTTTACGTCCCTGTATCTTAGTGGTTCGGCAAAAGAGACCGATAGAATAAGTACTAGGCTTACAAAGAATAAGTTCTGGGGTCGATTTGCTCGACTAAAGGCGGTGCTCCAGCATGGCCAGAGTCAAATGATTGAAACAAGTAAAAGAGAGTTTCTAGTAAGCCCTCAAATAGATTAAGTACTGATTTCACTACCCTTTTATTCAATTAAAACAACCCCAGTGTTCAAATCCTACCTCAACCTCTTTTAGTCACCTTTTATGACTGGCAGAGGAAATATTCTTTGACATGCCAGTCAATATGAGAATATGGAAATATTCTTTGACATGCCAGTCTCCACATAGCACTGGAGCAACTTGAAGTGTTTTGCTCAAGAACACATGTCACCTGTTCCAGGAACTGAACCCATGATCTGGCAATCATGCATGCAACACTCTTACCACTATGCCACGTGCTTTCACTAACTCTCACCTTATCGACAGCACCCCTGTACATGGTTTGTACAGCTCTCACAAGCCATTCATTTACTTCCAGCTTCCTCAGTCCCCACCAATTTACTGAGCAAAGAACTGTTGAATATTATTGATGAGAATAATGACAATCAAGACAAAGTGAAAACAGAATGTAATGATAATTAGTTTGACACACAATGAGAGATAAGAAAAGTAAAGCGTCTTTAACATTTTGAGCTTACACTCTTTTTCACAAAGTCAGATGGAGGAAAGAAAAAATAAAGCAGGAGTAGATATGCTTGTTATGTTAGTGCATGTGTGTGTGTGTGTGTGTGTGTGTGTGTATGTAAGATGCCATACCTCTTTGATTGTGGAGGCAAAGAAACTGTAAAATGAAATGCATGGTGTAAATGCATTTATCCTCTATGTCAATACATTCAATGTTTAGTTTAATAGGAAAGCAAAGAACAACATACCCCACCAACTGTAGCCGATTCCAAGAGCTCCCTTTTTGTCATAACAGCCAGATAGGAGACATTCGTCAGAAGATACAGAATGGTGACAAGGGGAATCCCGATTATTATTGCCAGAGGCAAATTTCTATAACGAAATATCAGAATGCATACATTTTACAAAGGAGGAATAACTTACATTTTTTTTGGCATGGAAATGTCTTGTGTGTGTGTGTGTGTGTGTGTGTGTGTGTGTGTGTGTGTGTGTGTGTGTGTGTGTGTGTGCGTGTGTGCGTGTGTGCGTGTGTGCGTGTGTGTGTGTGTGTGTATACACGAGAGGTGGGGGCTGAAAAGTTCCTGGCTTTGGGTAAAAGAAAATAAAGGAAGATCAATTAATTATGATTTCATTCAACATATTCCCATCTCAGATTCACACACTTATTGCAGCGGTTTTTCAGTTTTTCTAATCCCTGTAAAAGAACTTGGGAGGTTGGGCTTCCAGCCAGGCCTTTTACGATACCCTTAAAGCCAGGAACGTTCCAGCACATCCTTGTAAGTATACATATATATATATATATATAAAAATATATAAATTCAAAAAGGGATAAAAATCTTTTACAAGAATTTTATCAAGAAGCCAGTGTGTAAAAAAATTCATAAGGGAAATTTCTATTCCCAAGAATATAATTATTTGTTTATATTTAATAAGTTGAAAATATTATTTTATAGTTCGTGGTCAGCAGCTAGGGTTGCTGTGTATGCAAATAAAAATTCAAAATTAGGGAATGGAGTAGATAAAATCCAAGCTACCTATGTTTCATAGCTAGCAGAACCTCAGAAGTAGTAATTACTCAAACGAGGGATAATCCACTAGCTTTCCATGTATTTTTGATCGAGTTAACATGGGATCCCTTGATGACAATGTAAACTTCATTTGATTAAAGCATCTTGGGACTGATGAGTGGTCAACTCAGTCAACTCACTCTTGTCCTTCATTCCAAACACAATCCTCTGGTCTTAGATTTAGTAGTTGATAAAAAGACAAATGAATTAGAAATGAACCACAATCCTTTACAAGCTATGACCCCATTAAGCTTCATGCCTTTCTTGGAAGTGTAGTATATTCTTGGCTACAATAGTGACAACATAAATTTCTTCCATTTTCTTGCTCTGTTAAAGTATTAGAGTAAAATTATAGACATAACTACATGCTTGAAGAGGACACTGCTTGAATTTTAACCCTGAGCGATGGATAGATGGATGGATGGATGGATGGATGCATAGGTGTGGCTGTGTGGTAAGAAGCTTTCTCCCCAACCTCATGGTTCTGGATTCAGTCTCAATACTACGTGGCACCTTGAGCAAGTGTATTCTACTATAGCCTCAGGCCAACCAAAGCCTTGTGAGCAGATTTGGTGGACAAAAACAAAAAGTCCATCATGTGTGTGTGTGTGTGTGTGTGTATACACACATACATATATGTATCTATGCATGCATGGATGTATATGTATGTATCTACATGTGTGTGTGTCTTTGTGCCTGTGTTTGTCCCCTACCATCACTACTTGACAACTGGTGTTGGTATGTTTATGTCCCCATAACTTAGCAGTTTGTTAAAAGATATCTGTAGACATTAAAAAAAATAGTACAAGGATCAATCCATTTTGACTGAAATTCTTCAAGGTGGCTTCCCAGCAAGGCCACAGTGTAATGACTGGAACAAATAAAAGATGCATACAGACATACATTACACACACACACATATATATATATATATATATATATATATATATATATATATATGCGTGTGTATATATATATATATTTATTTATTTTATTATTATGTGCCCTTTTAAAGCCTAGCCAGGCTCATGGGCCCAGTTTCCCGGTTTCTATGGTGCATGTGTTCCCCCCAGCTGGACGGGATGCCAGTCCATCGCAGTGTTACTCAAGAAACAGGAAGAAAGAGTGAGAGAAAGTTGGGGCAAAAGAGTACAACACGGGTCGCCACCCCCACCCTCCTGCCGGAGCCTCATGGAGCTTTTAGGTGTTTTCACTCAATAAACACACACAACACCTGGTCTGAGAATCGAAACCACGATCCTACAACTGCAAGTCCACTGCCCTAACCACTGGGCCATTCGCCTCCACACACACACACATATATAATTGTTAAACAGGACAGCAAACAAAGGCAAAGCAAACATCTCAAGTCATATACAATATCATTATAGGAAGAAATACAAAATCTTACAGCTGTTTCTGGGACATCCCGAATAAGGAATATTCTGTCATCAGAGACAAATAGGGAAAATGAAAATGGTATATATTAATAAGATGACAATATAGAGGAAGGAGTAAAAGAATAACGAGATGGAAAGAAAAAAGGAAAAAGAATCATAAAAGTTCATAGTTCAACTTTCCAAAGTTATAGAAACCTAAGCATGAGTCTGTATGTGCAATCCTGCAGAGATCCATGAGTGTAAGTTCCTAGATACAATCCTGAATATATCCATGAAAGAGTTGTAAGATTTGGAATTTCTTCCTATAATAATATTGTATACGTCTTGAGATGTTTGCCTTGCCTTAATGTTTGTTGTCCTGTTTAACAATTATATACCCACTGCATCGGAAATCTGCAATGGCTCCATAACTACCGTCTCAGCTATAACCTTGGAGCCCCAGTTATCCATTTCAGCACTTACCTAGCGTACCTAATCGTTTAGATCACCTGTGAACTAAACCCTCATACTTTGTATGCAATAAGCAATAAGCAGTTTTGTAAGCAATAAGCAGGTTTATGTCAAGCACAGAATTGCATTGACATAGGATACTTAAGGAGTAAAAAAAATCACATGCCTTTTGAAATGCAATCAAATACGAATTAAATTTATAGTTAAGGTGTGTGTGTGTGTGTGTGTATGTGTGTTTGTGTGTGTGCGCGCACGCATAGCATTTGCATTGTCCTTCAGCTTATGACTGGATTTGATTGTGTTGTCTGGTCTGGAAAAGAAAAACAATTTCAAATATTTGAAGTATTTCAAAAGGACGTCATGAATTTTATGACTGGTAAACACAGGTACAGGTATGGGTGTGTGGTTAGGAAGTTTGCTTCCCAGCCAAATGGTTTCAGGTTCAGTCCCATTATGTGGCACAGTGAGCAAGTGTTTTATATGATAGCCCCGACCAGACCAAAGCCATGTGAGTGGATTTCATAGACAGAATATGAAAGCAGCCCATCATATATACATATATATATATATATATATATATATATATATATATATATATATATATATATGACAGACTCTCAAATCGAAGATGACATATGAGTGTTCAGTTTTTTTGCTGAATAACCTGCACAAATGATTTATTTATAACAATCATTTGATCTACATGTGCTGTACATTAGCTTACTCCCTCCATCAAATTGACGTAGCCTGAACAAGTGCACAGTGTGCCATGTGCCAGGTATCAAAGAGATCGCAGACCAATGTGAGATGAAGTGTTTTCTTCAAGAATACAATGCACCACCTAGTCTATCTAGGACTGCACCATCTAGTGTGTTTCTTTTCTTTCCTTTTTTAAACAATAAGGTATGATTTTAATGGAGATTTGGTTGCTATATCTAGCAAATTTTACAACCACATAGAGGTACCTTCATTAGCTCATGCCATGCAGTAGTAATTGAAGCTAGTGACCACAATAAAACCAGTCAACTGATGCCAGTGAATTCTTACTCAGCCAGGTAGAACAAATTACTGTCTCCATTTACAGAACTAATAATTTGCCTTTAGAAAACTTAAATGTCAGTGAAATGCATCGCAATTGTATTTAGTTGCATTCCAGTGCATTCAGAGTTCAAGTTCAACCAAGGTCAACTTTGCCTTTCATTCTCCGTTGTAGATAAAATAAATACTGGGCAAGTACCAAGTTCCTCAAAAGATTTAATTTTGTATGAAAGGCCTTGAGATAGTGGTGTAATGAGAGTGGGTTCTGCCTGGGGCAGCCACTGAGTTTGTTCCCCCCCCCACCACCACCACTACCGGGTCCCCAAGCCTATATAGTCTCATAAGAAGAAGTCCTGTGCTAATGAATGAGTCACCTGGTGTGGACCACTCCTCACACCCACCAGCCACACTACTGCCTAAACATACACCTTTCCTTCGTTCAGCACCACTACCAGGTCCTCCTTGACTGCCTTTAACAGAAATCACTGAATTCATACTGGAGTCTGTTGCCAGCATTTAGACCAGGGGTTCTCAGTCACTTTTTGCCTAAGCCCCCACCTTGCACCCTTTGATTACTATTCTACTTTGATGGACCCTGAGAGCCATTTGACATTTAAGAACTAATTTCATAGAAATTTCTTTCAAAATTCTGAATTGGTGATTGGAAAAATGTTAAACTATGTAAAACATTAGACTAAGAAGCCTTGCTGTTTTTTGTTTTTCTTCTCTTTTTGCAATAAATACATTTGAAGCAAAATTTTTTTCATGGACCTTTAAAGTACAGTTGTGGATACCTAATTTAGTATTTTATATGTTGAAGGTTGATCTCAAGACACTGACCCTTATGAAGGAGATGACTAGCGACCAAGATATCTGGTGCATTACTGTATGTATGTATGTAGTCAATTCAAAACAAGCAAGAAAAAACAACACGAGGACGTGGTACAAGTACGCTCAGGTTCCAGTTGATCTGATCAACAGAACAGCCTGCTCATGAAATTAACATGCAAGTAGCTGAGCACTCCACAGACACGTGTACCCTTTAACCTAGTTCTCGGGGATATTCAATGTGACACAGTGTGACAAGGCTGACCCTTTGAATTACAGGCACAACAGAAACAGGAAGAAAGAGTGAGAGAAAGTTGTGGTGAAAGAGTACAGCAGGGTTCGCCACCATCCCCTGCTGGAGCCTCATGGAGCTTTAGGTGTTTTCGCTCAATAAAAACTCACAACGCCCGGTCTGGGAATCGAAACCGCGATCCTATGACCGCGAGTCCGCTGCCCTAACCACTGGGCCATTGCACCTCCACATATATATATATATATATATATATATATATATATATATATATATATATATATATATATATATATATATATATATATATATAGGCACATACACATATATACATACATACATGCACAGATGTGTATAAGTACATGTTTATTTTACAGACGCTCTTATTCTACAAAGAATAAGAGCGTCTGTATCCTATGAAAAATTCTTAAATAAAAATTAACAAAAGAGAGAAACTGGTAAATTCTTAACATTTCATACAGAGAAAAACTCAAGTAGAAAATTTGGAACCTGTACAAACCTGTATGGATTTTTAAGTTCCTCTATGGCATAATTGAGGTTATTCCTGTTTTGGAAAAAAAAATAGGAAAAGATAGAAAAAGTGGAAGTTATTAATAATTAATTTTGAGATAGACATAAATTATTTAATTTATAGAGGCTCCTGTGCCAGTGGCATGTAAAAAGCACCCACTACATTCTTGGAGTGGTTGGCATTAGGAAGGGCATCCAGCTGTAGAAATATTGCCAGATCAGATTGGAGCCTGGTGCAGCTGCTGGCTTTCCAGACCTCAGTCAAACCATCCAACCCATGCCAGAATGGAAAACAGACGTTAAACGATGATGATGATAAGAGGAGGAAAGGAATCAGAATTTTTCCCTATTCCTGATTTCTTAATAATACAGCCATAGCAGAATTGTTTGCATGTTGGACAAAATGCTTACTCATCAATGCATTGCTGCTAGTGTGAAAATGCATGTATACATGCATGTCGCCTTACTGGCACATGAAAAACAACATTCGAGCGTAGTCATTGCCAGTGCTCCGAGACTGGCTCCAGTGCAGGTAGCATGTAAAAAACACCTTTTGAGCATAATCGTTGCTAGAACTGCCTGACTGGCGCTTGTGCCAGTGGCACATAAAAGCACCCACTATACTCTCGGAGTGGTTGGCGTTAGGAAGGGCATCCAGCCATAGAAACTTTCCAGATCAGATTGAGCCTAGTGTAGCCTTCTGGCTCACTAGTCCTCAGTCAAACCATTCAACCCATGCCAGCATGGAAAGCGGACGTTAAATGACAATCATATATATACTGATGGGGCAAGCGAAATCGTGATGGCACCTGTGCCCAGTGTCGCCTTCCTGGCACTTGTGCTGGTGGCACATGTAAAGACATTCGAGCAAGATCGTGCCAGTGCCGCTGGACTGGCTCCTGTGCAGGTGGAACGTAAAATACACCATTTTGAGCATGGCCATTGACAGTACCACCTGACTGGCCTTCGTGCCGGTGGCACGTAAAAGCACCCTCTACACTCTCGGAGTGGTTGGCGTTAGGAAGGGCATCCAGCTATAGAAACTCTGCCAAATCAGATTGGAGCCTGGTGCAGCCATCTGGTTTGCCAGTCCTCAGTCAAATCGTCCAACCCATGCTAGCATGGAAAGCGGACGTTAAACGATGATGATAACAAAGCAATACTGGTTTGTCAAGCGATGGCAGGGAGAGAACAAACACAAAACATAAACACAAAAACACACAAATAAACATAATAATGAATGAAACTAAGACGAAATTACTCACCATCCATCATAGGCCCATAATCCATCATAAAATGCCAAAGCAATGACTGACCCCGAAGTCTCAGAACCTGTAAAGCCCTCTGGGAGGTCATAGAATTCACCTAAAAGATGTGATAAGAAAGAAAACTATTATTATACATGGTAGGAGTGGCTGTGTGGTAAGTAGCTTGCTTACGAACCACATGGTTCCGGGTTCATTCCCACTGCGTGGCACCTTGGGCAAGTGTCTTCTACTATAGCCTCGGGCCAACCAAAACCTTGCGAGTGGATTTGGTAGACGGAAACTGAAAGAAGCCTGCTATATATATGTGTGTATATATATATATATATATATATATATATATATATAGATAGATAGATAGATATACAGGGCAAGGAATCGTCAATTAGTAATAAAATTAATAATTAACAATTTTGCCGGGTAGCTCAGTATGAAAAAACCTTATCATAAATATTGCTATCAATTAGAGAAAAATTTGTAGTTTTGGAATCAGTAGTTCTTTGGCTGCTATTTCTGAATTCTCAGTATGGTGGAGAAGCAGGATACTGCTAATCCCTATATATTTATGATTATATATATATATATATATGTGTGTGTGTGTATGTATGTATGTATGTATGTGTGTGTGTGGGTGTATGTTTGTGTGTCTGTGTTTGTCCCCCAACATCGCTTGACAACCGATGGTGGTGTGTTTACGTCCCCGTAACTTAGCAGTTCGGCAAAAAAACCCAATAGAATAAGTACTAGGTTTACAAAGAATAAGTCCTGGGGTCAATTTGCTCGACTAAAGGTGGTGCTTCAGCATGGCCACAGTCAAATGACTGAAACAAGTAAAAGAGTAAAAGAGGTATTTGGCATATAATGAGGGCACATGGCCTAGTGGTTAGCATGTTGCACTCACGATTGTAAAATCGTGGTTTCAATTCCTAGACTGGATGATACATTGTGTTCTAGAACAAAACACTATCTCATGTTGCTCTGCAATCGTTTTGATACCTGATGTGTGGTACACCTGTTCAGGTAATATCGATTTGATGGAGGGAGTGAGCTAATGCACTGCATTTGTTCACATAGGTGCCGGAGTGGCTGTGTGGTAAGTAGCTTGTTTACCAACCACATGGTTCCGGGTTCAGTCCCACTGTATGGTACCTTGGGCAAGTGTCTTCTACTATAGCCTCGGGCCAACCAAAGCCTTGTGAGTGGATTTGGTGGACGGAAACTGAAAGAAGCCTGTCGTATATATGTATGTATATATGTATATATATATATATATATATATATATATATATATATATATATATATATGTATGTGTGTTTGTGTGTCTATGTTTGTCCCCCTAGCATTGCTTGACAACCGATGCTGGTGTGTTTATGTCCCCATCACATAGCTGTTCGGCAAAAGAGATCGATAGAATAAGTGCTCCGGTATGGCTGCAGTCAAAAATGACTGAAACAAGTAAAAGAGTGCAAGTCATTCAGTAAAAGCTGAACACTTATACATCGTCTTCGATGGGGGAGTCCCCCATTTGGCATATAAGACATACTCTCACATATGATGTTCCCTTCTTTTACAAGGATATTTTATGAGGAAGAAACTTAGTATCATCATCATCATTGTTTAACGTCCGCTTTCCATGCTAGCATGGGTTGGACAATTTAACTGAGGACTGGTGAACCAAATGGCTGCACCAGGCTCCGATCTGATCTGGCAGAGTTTCTACAGCTGGATGCCCTACCTAATGCCAACTACTCCGAGAGGGTAGTGGGTACTTTTATGTGCCACCAGCACGAGGGCCAGTCAGGCGGTACTGGCAACGGCCATGCTCAAAATGGTGTATTTTACGTGCCACCTGCACAGGAGCCCGTCCAGCGGCACTGGCAACGATCTCACTTGAATGTCTTTACACGTGCCACCAGCACAAGTGCCAGGTGATGCTGGGCACAGGTGCCATCACGATTTCGCTTTTGCTTGCCCCAACAGGTCTTTGCAAGCCGAGTTTCGTGCCCAATGAAGGAGACGATGTTGCATATTTCACCTAAAAGATGTGATAAAAAAAAATGAAAAAAAAATAAAAGCGTAAATAAGAGAATTCACTTAAAAGATGGAATAAGAAAAAAAGAAAAGAAAACAAGAATAATTAAGAGGAAAAAATTTGCCACTCAATTGTATTGGATAAATGCTTAATCTTTTTCCGACTTGGGAAGATACTGTACATGACAGGGAAGCTCTGATATGATGTGCATTTTCTCTTGATTGGGGTAAATAGTCTTTCAAGGAACATGGTGAGCTTTGCTTGAATAGTTTTCATTTCTGTTTTTTTGTCATATAGCTTACAATAACAACGCACAGCATCTTGGATGATATGTTTATTTTTTGTGGTCGTAAGTGCAGATAGTTGTTAAGTCACATAGG
>NC_142943.1:13546433-13568933 GCF_046866305.1 Octopus bimaculoides
ATCATATGTCAATGAACTTACTGATTGCTGCAGCAGCCAAACATTTCACAAAGACAACTGGTGGTCCGCATGAATCGAAGACAGGAGAAGCTACATATTCAGCAAAAGCCAAGCAGATCACAGCCAATCCTGAAGGTCTGAGGACTATAACCGAACACCAACTGTACAAGAACGCCAACACTGCTGGAAGACCTGTCATGATATAGGAAAATTCTCCGCCAGACTTTGTAATAAACGTCCCCAATTCTACATAAGATAAGGAAGCTGTAAAAGAAGACATAATAGTTAGAAGTTTATTATTATTATCATTAATAATAAATCTCTGAACGAGGTATAAACAGTAGCTACACGACAACGTGAAGTATGTTTGCCACTTAAATGTGGCTAACCCCTAAGGGTGAATGCTACTGTAGCTTGTAGCCCCAGGAGAACATCTCCTCCAGCTGGCTATTGACACACTTTCTGTGCCCTATCAGTATTTGCAAAGGGAAGCCATCCTTCCCATCTTCGATCTGACGTGATACGCACGGACCCGGGTTTCTGGGTATTTACCCTTCGTCAGCGTACGACAATCACCGATCTTCGATGCGAAGAGCTCCTAATGCAAACACATATATCCTTCGCATCGAAGATCGGTGATTGTCGTACGCTGACGAAGGGTAAATACCCAGAAACCCAGGTCCGTGCATATCACGTCAGATCGACGATGGGAAGGAGGACTTCCCTTTGCAAATACTGACAGGGCACAGAAAGTGAGTTAATAGCCAGCTGGAGGAGATGTTCTCCAGGGGCTACAAGCTACAGTAGCATTCACCCTTAGTGGTTAGCCACATTTAAGTTGCAAATATACTTCACATATTATTATTATTATTATTATTAGTATTATTATTTACAAGCTAGAAAAATCATTAGTGAATCAGATAAAATGCTTTGCAGCATTTCTTTCGGCTCTTTATATCCTGGGTTCAAATCCTGCCAAGATCATCTTTGCCTTTCACTCTTTCGGGAATTGAAATCAGTTTAATCGACTAACCCACCTCCCAGGCGTTGTGTCTGAAATTTTGGGGAAGACTATTACTATCATTGGAAACTGAACTGACAGTAAGTAGAAACTATGCCTTAATAAAACATTTATAAATTAGCCAATGAAATAGTCGTCATACACCCTTTAGCATTCAGATTTCTTTGTCAGATGTAATGCTTATTTATTAACATTGTTTCGAATTAATCACATATTATCTTGTAGTTTCAAGACTTCAATAATGTGTTCGTATATTTTTAGAATGACATTGCAGGGTAGGTGTGAGAGACCAGATCCAGGCATTTTAGCATAAAACAGGTAGAAAATTTGGGCTCCATATGGTCAGATTAAATGCCAAAGGGTTAAAGAAGACTAGGAAAGGTAGTGGGTGTGACAGAAGGGGTAATGTATAGGATGAATGAGGGATTAGATATATTGTGATAAGTAATCAAGTCACTTTTACATTCTAAGTTCAAAATTTGCTGGGTTCACCTGTCTTTCAATCCTTCAGATTTGATAAGATAACCTACCTGGTCCAGTAAAAACCTATTCTCAACCAACTTGTAATGATACTTTCATCATAACATATCTTAGGGAGTTTACACTCTAGTGATTTTTCAATGCTCTCATTGCTAACTAAAAACTAATCAAATATTTTATTGCTTTAACCTTTTAGCATTCAAGGCACCCATGTTGGTGACATCGATAACAACATTTAACAAAAACATCTTTAAATGACGGTTTGGCCGTCTGCCAAGCAAATGGGAAGCAGTAATTGAAGTAGATGGTGAATATGCTCCGGAAGAACCATTTAAAGATGTTGTTGTTACATGTTGTTATTGTTTTTGTTGAATAAAATTTGCACCAACCCAATAGTATTAATATTGATTACATATCACAAATAAGATGTTTTCATTATACTAAATGAATAAATGTATAAATACTTAGATTGGCCCCAGTACACAACTGGTACTCAATTTATCAACCCTGAAAAGTTGAAAGGCAAAGTCAACCTTAGTGGAATTTGAACTCAGAACATAAAGGCAGACGAAATACCGCTTAGCATTTCACCCAACATGCTAGCGTTTCTGCCAGCTCGCTGCCTTGAAAACAGATTTTAAATGATGATGATTAATAAGTCGAGTTTAATGCTTATTAAATTATATTGTTTTCAACTAATCATGCATTATCCCATGGCTTGAAGATCTCAATGGTATGATGTTTATTTTTAGTATGACATTGTAGGCTAAGCATGAGAGGCTGGATCTGGTTAGTTTAAACATAGAACAGGTAGAATATTTGGGCTGATATGACTGTTTTAAACACTCAAATGGTGCTTTTCACTGCCACTGGCACGGGAGCCAATTCATGGCCCTGGCAATGATCACGCTCGGATATGCTTTTAAACCAACATTAAAATCTCATTTAAGGGAGAATAGGAATATGGTGGGATGGGGGAGTCAGTAGTTTGATTTTTGGCACACATGGTAACATTACCGAACATATTTTGTTCTTATTAGACCTTTTCAGCAGAGTGTAGTTTTTACTGGGCTGCCAAATTTATAATAGAGAATTACTATAATATATTTATGACAGTAATGTGCATGAGTATGTTACTCTGATATAACATAATGATATTTTATCTAGTTTGATCCATATTATGTGACTTGACTAAGAAATGAACTTAAAATAATTTAGGTCATAGTTTCATAGCTGAGTGGTTGGCAAAGAATATCGAAACGCTTTATAAAAGAATATCCCACCCACACAAGAGTATAAACATTGTAAAATACACACACACAAGTATACACAGACACATATGCAATGACCATATATGGAAATGCTAACTTAATGGCTATTTATGATATCTTCAATAATTCAGGCAATTAATCTACCTGCTCATTGAATTAGCATTTAAGTGACTGAGTATTCCACAGAAACATGTGCACCTTAAAATAATCTTCGGACAGAGTCAGAATGACATGGTGTAAGACAAGGGTAGACTTTTAATCCTTTTGACATTTAAACCATCCAAATCCAGCTCAAATAGTCTACCTGTTTTATGTTCAAATTGACCAGATCCAGCCTCTCACAACTACACTTTAATTCCTTCGAAAAATAACGAATCACATAATCAAAATCTCAAAATTACAAGATAATGCATGATTAATTCAAAATATCATCATAATCATCATTATCTGTTTTCCATGCTGGCATGGATTGGACATTTTAACAGGAGCTGGCAAGGCCAGGTGCCACACCAGGTCCCACGGTCTGTTTTGGCAATGTGAATCAATAAGCATTACATTTGACAGAGGAATCCGAATACCAAAGGGTTAAATCACAAGTAACATTCATCCAAAAAACTTTCCACACAGTTTCTGTCTTCATACTTTTTATTCACAAGGCTGGCGTCACTCAGTGTCATGATAAATGACACTTGTCCATGGTGCCACTAAGTTGGATAGAACCTAGGACTTTGGTTGGCATTAGGAAGGGCATCCAGCTGTAGAAACTCTGCCAAATCAGATTGGAGCACGGTGTAGCCATCTAGTTTCACCAGTCCTCAGTCAAATCGTCCAACCCATGCTAGCATGGAAAGCGGACGTTAAACAATGATGATGATGTGCATTTTGACTATTTGAAATTCAGGACTTTGAGATTATCTTTTAAGTCATTGGACTGCAGTCATTCTGAGCCACTGACTGAAAGAATTTAGCCAGACAAACTAATCCCAGTACTTATCGTTTTTAAGTCTGGTACTGATTCTATTGGTCTCTTTTGCCAAACTGCTTGGTTACAGAGACATAAATAAACCAACACTGGTTGTCAAGCAGTGGTGGAAAAAAATCACACACACACACACGCACACAGCAAACTTCCAAACAGTTTCCATCTACCAAATTCACTGACAATTTCTAACCCAAAGACATTGGTCAGACTGGGGCTACAATAAAAGACACTTGCCCAAAGTGTTGTGTAGTGGGACTGAACCCGAAACCATTTGGCTGCAAAGTGTATTTCTTAACCATACAGCCATGCTTGCATCTATGGAAGCAAGCTGTTTATATTTTCAGCCATGTTACGTCCACGTTACCATTGTATGCAACAGTAATGGCCTGTATTACTATTGTACGCAATAGTATGGAACATAGTAAATGCTGAGTAATCTTGTATATAATTCTGACTAATGTTCAACTATTATTACCAAATATTCTAAAGAAGCAAATTGGCAGAGTCAATATAGCATCAGACAGACGGTATCTGTTCCACCTTCTTGTGCTTCGAGTTCAAATCCCACGATGATCAACTTTGTGTGTCATCCGTTCTGAGTTAGTGAAAAAAATGTCCATCCAGAAGAAGGAATAAAGAAAAGTATAAGCAAATGTTTGACAGGATTCCTTGCAGTATTTGTTTCGGGTCTTTGCATTCTGAGTTCAAATTTCTACAGGACCTAAATGGGTGGTGGACGTTATCCATTTCTTGGTCAAACACCACCAAGTGGGACTTTGAGAACCATCAACAGGGTCCGTGCTGTAGCAAGCATTAAGGCCAAATCTCTGGTTCAGAATATCTCCTTTCTTTGCTTACTCCCACCAAAACCAGATACCCTGTAAAGGATCATAAACAAATCATCCCTTCCTGATCAGAGAATAAATGCACACGCAGTCACACATATCTATTCTTTTATTGGCCTCAATCCCTGTGCTGTAGCCATGCTGGGAATGATAATTTTATCACTCTTTGTTAAATGGCTAAGCTATTTCGTGATGTGGACAGAACTTGATACACCAGTTTACAACAGTACACCAAACACAATCATACGCACATATACATACGTAGAAACACTTGCACACACACATATACATGAACATATACATAAACACCCACAAACATAAACAGACACACATACATAAAACACACACGCACACATACATACATAAACACGCGTACATACATACATAAACACGCATATACATACATAAACACACACGCACATACATAAAACACACACACACATACATAAACACGCGTACATACATACATACATACATAAACACGCATATACATACATAAACACACACATACATAAACACACACGCACATAAACACGCACACACACATATAATGTGAGCTTTAACGTGAAACAGAAACTCGCCTCAGGACGAACATACAGCTAGAGAGATCATTAGAGGAAGAACTCCTACCCAACAAACGGGAGCCGGACCCACCCACTTTACGACTCCTAGGTTTCCTCCTACTAATTTCCAAAATCTTGTCTCAAGCGGGATTTGAACCCGGGTCGTTCTTTTTGTGAACCCGTGTTCCCAAGTCTGTGTTTCAGCCCACTAGACTGAAGAAGGACCCAGTTCTTTTTTGATATTCCTGTAAATAACCAATGGAATCCATAATTAGGTCTACTGGTCATTTTCCTTCGCCTATATCCACATTGAGCTCTTTTCAGCATCGTCAGACAAGCGTTTGATTGTAGCAGTTGTCTGCAGTTTTTAATACCCAACTGCCCAAGTAGCATAGGAAAAAAGAGCGTGGCTAAATCTAGGTTTATTAGATGTAAACACATAAAACCATTTCTCACTCTCATTTTCTCAGTACTTTAGTTAACACATATACACACACTATGATAAGATTGCGTATCACTAAAGAATTTAGAATGTTAGAAATAGATCAAAGAGTAAGAAATATTGAGAAAGAGAGAGAACAAAGAAAAAAGAATAAAACAAGTACTCACAGAGCATGGCAATGACACCGCATCCAAGCCATATAATCATGGTCAATCCAACAGACCTGCTCGCTTCAAGAACGCCCTTGGGCGAAATGAAGATGCCAGATCCTAAAATAGAGAAAATGGATTAGAAAGAAATGAAGTTTTTGTTTGTTTCCTGAGTTTGTGGATCAATTAGACTGGCTAAAACCTGACCCTACGCACACACACACATTTCAGACATTCAGGAGGGAAGCAGTAATAAGGCAGGACTAACTCATTTCCATGTTCTCTCAGACTTAGGATCTGGAATTTCAAATGGACGAATGAACTTAGGGAGGCCGCTACTAAATCCTTTTGATAGTTAACTATCTAAGACCACCCTTCTTTTTAATATATTTATATCTAAATGAATAGCTTCCATTATGCTTTTATTCAAGAACCTTTTTCATCATTTTGATATCAACCTGGCTAAGATCACTCTTAGTCCTATGGTACAAACTTTCCGTTTTATACGATTTAAATTCAAATCTTCCTTCAAAATTTCAAGTTGATTTGTGTACCAAACACCTTCTTAACAATGCCGAAGAGATATTTACTAAATTCTTCGTTATTTTGTTTATTAACTGAAGCAAAAGCAATGCACTTCAATAGAAATTTGGTAACAAAAGTGTTAACTTTTTGCCAATGATAAAGACGTCAACTATTTTACTAAATCCACCGTCAATTTTTTTTATTTTCATAATTAATCAAAAAAGCAGTATATTTCATCAGAAACAAGCGAATGAAGGGGTTAAATGAAGACGTTTATCTTTAGCCCAGTAGACTTCCGATCAGAATGCTCCAACTGAGACCATCTCACTTTTGTTTCCCACACAATATATCTAGGAATACATCAACAAAGACAAAACTCAGTTTGCTATTTCTAGGAAATCAAGTCACTTCAATGCACGATTTTTAATGAAATCTTACAGAGATACATTTTAGATGGTGTAGGTCATGATTATTTTGTAACGACCGTGCGACCAGGAGAGATGACGAGGAAATGGCTCCTTTAGTACATCGCACGGTCGATACAAATAAAAAAATATGAAAAGAGGTTAAACGAGTATAAGTGCCAAAAGGAAAAGAGAGACACAACCGTTAGAAGGTTTAAGGAGATCCGAAACTCCTTCAAATTTCCCCCACCCTCCCAATGTAATCAAGATAAACATACTCTATACACCGAAACATATCTCTCAAGAAATTCAATAAAAGATATATACATTTAACAAAGTTTGATTGGTAGAGGGAATGATCTTTCAAAAAGAAAACTGCTCTTTCAATTTTTTTTTCTTACATAATCGTAATTTACACCATCCAAAAATACATCTGAAAAATTTCATTAAAAAAGTGTGCATTTTTATGAAAGTCATGAGCTAGATTTAGAAAGGGAGAATCATACGAAATTTTCTCCACCCCCAACCCCCATATTTTTGCAACTTATTCTGGCACAATTATAATCTACACTACCTAAAATGTATCTCTGAAAATTTTCATTAAAAAATATGCATTTTAAAGTAAGTTATGATGAACCAAAGTTAGAGGAGGGGCTCACTATCCTAGTTATAGCCAACGGTGTCCAAGACTGTAACATCACAACAAACACTGTAATGCCAACACATTAATACAGTTTGTAATTTAACAGATATTGTAACAGTCTGTAACTTCACATTGCATATTTATAGTCTGTAACATCACAAGAATGTAACAACAGACCACGTTACTCCATGCATTGCTACATTATGTCATACATATTAACAATGAGTATCCTCTAGATCAGTGCTCCTCAAACTATCTGATGTGGCATACCAGCAGTTTGTTTTCCCCCAAATGTATCAGGGACCAGAAATAATTCTTAGTAATATTAATTTATACCGGAAACATTATATATAATGAATATAATAAGAGTTAACAATTTTTTTAAATCTTATATTTATTTTGTAAACAAATAATACAATATTACATAAGCATTTTATGATGTTTCTTTCTTTTCTGGAAACTCGCCGTGTACCGGCAGCTGATGGCTTACGGACTGGTACCGGTCCGCGGACCACCACTTTGAGTAGTATTGTTCTAGATCAGTCATTGGACAACCTGCGATTCGCGGATTTTTCCGAATAGCATGCCGAAGAAAATTACTTTTATTTTCAGTAGTGCGACCCGCCTGATGACAAATCATGTTTCATGCAACCTGGTTCTCATAAAAGGTTGCCTATGCCTGTTCTAGTTCAGAACTCGTCAGAAGCAACCAAGAAGAAGTTGAACAAACTATTAAATAATTCTAAAAATTGAAAAGACAATGTAAAAAATATTACAAGGTTGCTTAAACCAGTGGTTCTCAAATGAGGTCCATATAAAATTTCTGGGGTTCACGCAAGCAAAATAGTAAACTAAGCATCCACAGTAGTATTTTAAGGGCCCATGAAAAAAATGTTCAGATAGATGTATTTATTGCAAGAAACAGCTTGGTTTCTTTAACATTTTACGTAGTTCAACCTAAACTGGTTGATGTGTGAAGAACGAAATATGTATTTTGAAAGAAACGTCTATAAAACTAGTTTTTAAACATCGAATGGCTTTCGGGGTCCGCCAGAACAGAATAGCGATCAAAGGGGTCCACAGGTAAAAACAAAATGGTTGAGAATCATTGGTTCAAACGAAGACCTCGACTAATAATCTAATTACTGAGAATAGGAGTTGAATATCAAAATATTTTACTTACCAATCATGGTGCCGACTATCAGAGCAATTCCGCTCAGTAACCCCAACTTTCTCTCTGGCTGTACAGTATTCTCTGCCATCTTCGGTTTCTATTTCTTTTGTTGCCACTTCTGTATATAGTTTCAGATACCTCTCTGGTAAAAAAAAAAACCAAAAATCATCATAATATGGTTAATGTTCAAATTGTGTATATGTGTATATATGAAAAATATACAATTATACACAGGTAGTTCTCACTCTTTGCGTTTGTCTTTTACAACTTTACAGCTTTATAAGAATTTTCAGCGGCAAAAATAATAAGCAATATATTTATTTTTTTAATTTGTGTATAATTCAATGTGGGCTGTCTGAAAGCAACATCCGAGCTAATGAATGTGTAGTGGCGCGTGTGGCCGCCATCTTGGGAAGTGCCATCGCGCATGTGCAAGGGATTTGCCGTCAGCGGAAGTACCCGAGCACGCATGCGCAATGCAACACGTGAAGAATAAAGATATAGCGTTCCCTTTCTTATTCATCCAGCAACCGTCGTGACAGGACGTTTTTCCAGGCTCTCTGACAACATCGACCCCGACATGTGGTCGAAGCTTCCTTTGGTATTCTAGCGGCATGCCTTTCACCCGGGAAGCAAACGGCTCTACACCAACCAGGGATAAATTATTGATCTGTTGTTACCGTTGACTCTCGTGTTTGTTGTATTTCTGAATTTAATAAATAATATAAGAGTTGGGGAGAGATGGCCAAGCCATCATATCTCATCCAACTCTTATAACTGGTGACCCCCGACGTGATTCAGAAAAAGAAAAACAACTTGAGAAACGAGGAAATGGAACAAATACAACAGTTTTAATTACCCCGGAGAGAAATACCATACGGCCTGGGAACTGAACAAACGAGCGAACAGTGATTTCTTTTTTTCGTCTGACTCCACGTGGCTTGAAAAACGGAAAAAAAATCCTACACACACGCACATACAAAAAAAAAATGAAAATTTTTGCCTGTATTGTTTTTTTTCTTCCTTGCAGCAACATTGGTCAACATTATTTTTTTTTTCTACAGACAGTACAAAGCAACAACCCTCACGAAAAAAAAAAAATTGTTTTTACAACTTTTTTTTTCTCTCTCTTTTTTGTGCACACCGTAACTTACAAAAACACAAAACAAGAACACGAAAAATATTGTCTTTTCCATTAGCGGTGAATTTTTCTTTTTTGGCCTCTCGTATATTTCATACGACTTCGTTTTTCATTGTTTCTCACCATTCCCTTTTCCTACCTTGACGGAGTCATCCCAATAAACATGTCGCATGGTTTACCCACATGCTCTATCCTCTAAAACGGACAAACTCTCTCCTCGTGCTTTTCGCCACCTGGACTTCATTTCACAATTTACAGGTGACATTCGTCATGTGCCAGGGAAAGAGAACATCCCAGCTGATGTTCTTTCGCGACTCCCTGTGCATTCTATTTCCACTCCCGCGGTAATTGATTTGCTAGCAATTTCGCAGGAGCAACCTCCTTTGTCGAGTTTAGACTTAACTTCGCCAAAGTACCATACTTGTAAGTTTGCCTATCTTCCGCTCCCTTCCTTCGAAGGCTCTATTTTGTGTGGCACTTCCACTGGTTCTCCCAGGCCCTTAGTGCCTGAGAACCATCAACGTTCTGTTTTTAACGCCTTTCATTTCTTGTCACACCCGGGCATCTCTGCGACAGTCAAACTTATTACAGCTCGGTTGCAACACGTGGAGAATAAAGATATAGCGTTCCCTCTCTTATTCATCCAGCAACTGTCGTGACAGGACGTTTTTCCAGGCTCTCTGACAACATCGACCCCGACATGTGGTCGACGCTTCCTTTGGTATTATAGCGGCATGCCTTTCACTCGGGAACCAAACGGCTCTACACCAACCAGGAATAAATTATTGATCTGTTGTTACCGTTGACCCTCGTGTTTGTTGTATTTCTGAATTTAATAAATAATATAAGAGTTGGGGAGAGATGGCCAAGCCATCATATCTCATCCAACTCTTATAAATACATTTGTCAGCTAAGCTAAAGGCCAAGTTATGTCAGCAAGAGCCAGCAACTCCGTCTCCTTTGCTGTGCACCATCGTATTTGCTGCAATTGAAATGCGCCATTTTATTTTAATTAACAAGTGAACTTCATCGAGGCATCTTAGAATACTTTCCTTGACTGCTCCGTTCTGTTTTTCTTTTAGAATATTGGGCACCCCTTTTTTAACATACCAAAATACATTAGTACACTAAGTGGAACATCAAATAAGAAACTAGAAGAAACCATAACTTTGGAAAAAAAAGTATGGAATTATAAGATAACACCATGCCGGAAATAGCATTAACCCATTAGTCCCCAAATTGTTTTATTTGATTTATTACCTAAAATATATTTTTATACAACTTTATCTGATACTAAATATACAAAAACATTTTGTTACAATATTTGAAAGAGTTCAAATTCTGCCGAGGTCGACTTTGCCTTTCATCCTTTCGGGGTCGATAAATTAAATACCAGTTGCGTATTGGGGTCGATATAATCGAATGGCCTCCTCCCCCAAAATTTCTGGCCTTGTACCTAGAGTAGAAAAGAATATTTGAAAGACACTCCAGTCTTGATGACTAACTTAAGATATCTCAGAAAAATACAGGTATTGCAGAAATATGATGGATTATCCTTCTGGTCGTAAAAAAAGGACCATGGGCGCTGTGTTAAAAATCATTTTTGAAAAATACTCATTTGAATTTCTCATCTGTCTGTACAATTTTGAAAGAGATGTAGAAATATTTGGATTGAGTTATGAACGCGCATTCTATGCAATCTATTTGTCTAGGAAGTGAAAACAAATCGTGTCACTCTTCAAATAAAGATTTTTAACAATATAGATTATTGGTCAAGCATAAATATTGGTTTCAAATTTTGGCACAAGACCAGTAAGTTCAAGGGCAGGTTGAAATTGATTACATGAATCCCACTGCTCGACTAGTACTTATTTTATCGACCCCGAAAAGATGAAAGTTTAAGTCGACCTCCACGAAATTTGAACTCAACATAAAGACAGACGAAATGCCATTAAGCATTTTCCCCGGTATCTCTGCAATTTGTACAAAAGCTTTTTCCATCCTTACAGTGCTAAAGGATAAAAGAGAAGACTGAAGAAATACCTTACTGTAAACGGTGGATGGTTTGAGCGCAAGAAGAGAGCAGGTTGGCACAATGTAAAGTTACACAGAGAGCAGGTTGGCACAATATAAAGAAGCACAGAGGACGAAGCAGTAAAATCTTGTCCACAAAATTTAGGAAAAAATTACTGGAGAGGGAAATTATATGTCAAGACAAGTTTTCAATATGGATGGGGAAGGACTCTTTTGGAAATTAAAAAAAAATACCATCAAGGAACTACACTGCGAGAGAAGAATTGTCAATGTCTGTATTTAAAGTTTCGAAAGATCGACTAATTTCAATGTTTAGTAACAACGGAAGTAGAGATAGCAAACGGAAACCATTGGTAATCTTCTAATCATATACAAATGCAATGAAAAGGCTTGAATTTCAGCTTCATGTTTGAAGATTTGCTTTCTCATTTCTTTCCTGTGGTTCTTTTCTCTCTCTTACACACACAACACTCGTCGCCTTTCATCTATCTCTCTTCCTCACTTTTCTCCCACTCTCTCACTGTGAACTAGATTGTGGAGTCATTTCTGATCCTAGTATCCCACACTCCACCTATCATTTTACACCAAGCCTACCATGTAGTTCGTTATTATTTATATTATCTCTTGCATTTCTTATTCCCTTCTCTCCTCTTTGATAAAGAATATAACCCGAAATATTAAATGAGCTTCGGCTTCTTTCATTGGCGAATTTTCAATGTATACGTTCTCCCATTGTAATTGTTTCATTTCATATTCTTAGGCTGTTTCAGCGTTCGCTTTATTTTGCATTTTTAATATCATGTATTGTTTGTTTTCCCCTCCTCCTCCTTACCTCATAATCTTACTCATTATATTTGTCGTGTATATATATATATACACACACACGCACATATATACACATGTTTATGTTTATATATATATACATGTTTATATTTATATATGTATATATATATCGTGATTTTATGTATATAGATGTTTTTATATATATATATATGTGTGTGTGTGTGTGTAGAAGGTTGAAAAGTAATACACAAGTATAAGGAAAATAAGACAAGGTAGAAAATGCTAAAATAATTTTGTCATGAAGAACATTTTAGTACCGGTTTTAGTCTTTTCAACTTTTTCAACGAAGAGTGAAGCATGAAGGACAATTAACATAGGTAGGTAATAGCAGATCTGAAGAAATATTTAATATGAGGGATGTTGGCTCTGGATTTTGGTTGTTTAAGTAGCAGTAGCCGAGGAAGGAGGCAGCGAAGAAGGAGGAGGATGGGCTGCAGGAGCAGGAGAGAGAAAAGAAGAAAAAGATGGGAGTGGTATGACTATAGTAGACTGTTCATAGAGTTTTCTTGAATGGTCAAGTGACCTGTTTTGGTTAAAGCAGTAGTGATTGGAGTTCTGAATAAATTCGTGGGTAGTGATTGTTCTGAATATGTCGTTTTTAATATTTGTGTGGGTATTATTTTATGATACTTGTGATAGTGTCATCTGTGGTGGAAGCATTCAAAAGGGATTTATATCTTACGATAAAATATGATTCTTTACTAATGCGCTGATTAGAGGTTGAATTGTCCCTGAATTTATATATGTATACATATTTATATATGTGTGTTTATATATATACATGTTTATATATATATGTTTATATACATGTTTATATATATACATATATATATATGTTTATATATATAAGTTTATATAAATATATATATATATATATGCACACACTTAACAAGTTTGGAGATCTTCAAATACTGTTTTATTGTCCATCGCTACTACTACTGCTACAACAGTAACAACAACTACTACTACTATTACACACGCACACATTCATCATTGTTACCTTGTTTTATGAGAGTCGTATACAACACATAAAATCAGTAGAAATTTTTGTAGGTGTAAAAGTATGTCAGTGAATTGATATCTCAATAGCAACGGGCAAGCCATAAGCAATAATCTTTTGAGGATTCTAAGGAATTGTATTGACAACTATATTTTATTTCCATTCAGTGAGTGTCGCGTTCGTGTTTTGGTCCAGTGATCTTTTAACATCAATATATATAGTTTGTTCATAATATATAAAGAGTAAGTAAAATATGTTGTGCATTATATTACCAATTACGCCGTGATGATAAAATGGACTATAAATGCAACAAATAATAATGTTTGGGATCTATTTTAAAACGGGGGCCACATTTTTCATTAATGTTTTATGTAGTGTTTTTGGTACCGAAAGACTTTCAAACTTCGTATACTTATTTATTTTGTGTTAGAGAACAGAAAAATATTTCTGTATTCGAATTTATTTCATGTAAAAAAATTGTCTTATTTCGATAATTTCAACCAATCACTGACAAGTATTCAGTTGTTTATATTTACTCCTTTGGCTGATTAAGCGATGTAAAGCGTATTTAATCTCCATACCTTCGTTTTATTTGCTTTTTCATTTTAAATTTGCTTTAACCCTAACAGTAACGGTAGGGTTAGGGTTAATTGTTTCAGAATCGTTTGTTAATGTATATCGGCTGAATGGACGTCAGTGATTGGTTGAAATTACAGAAATACAACTTTCACATGGAATAACTTATGGATTTCTTTTTTTTTTAAGAAGACTAAGAGAAAAAGATGTTTTATATGACACATTCTACCAGTGTTCCAAGTTTCAAAGTGTTTCGTTAATGAAAAATGTGGCCCCCGTTTTAAAAAAGATCCAATGTTTGCCTTTATGTAGTATAAATGTACTTTAGATAGATGAACGAAAAGGCGGCGAGCTGGCAGAACCGTTAGCACGCCGGGCTAAATGCTTAGCAGTATTTCGTCTGCAGTTACGTTCTGAGTTCAAATTCCGCCGAGATCGACTTTGCCTTTCATCCTTTAGGGGTCGGTAAATTAAGTACCAGTTACGCACTGGAGTCGATCTAATTGACTTAATCCCTTTGTCTGTCCTTGTTTGTCCCCTCTTGTGGGCAATAAAGAAATAAGATAGATGAACGAAAACAGGGGTGCTAGTATGTTTGATCGTGTTGATATTTAGAGTATGTGAACACTTGCTCTCACTTTCTCATTTCTCTGTGTTCCATTTATGACATTTAGCTCAGGTAGATTTTTAGATAGGTGGATTAAGAGGAATGTATGTAGTTGTACGTGTAGGTCTGTCTATAAGGTATATTTGTAGCAGAAAACCGTACTTATGGGAAAGGTATTTACATAAAATATTGAGATTTTAAAAAACTGGAAACTAAATTGAGTAAGGAAACAAAAATATGTTATAATTACGATGGAACAAAGGAGATAATAATACTATTTAGAAGTTTTAAGATAACAGAAATAAAATTTTAAAAATCACATTTTCTATAGAATATCAATATTTTTTTTGTCTGAATGCCCGTTTATTATAAGTTTCTTTTCATATAGAAACACTATATGATCTTTGTGCACGAATTAAAGAATATAAAATTCAGGAAGAATTATGAGTTCCTAAAGAAACAACCAAAAATTAAATGACAAAAAATTTTAGCCAATTATAAGTTAAGTCAGTCAAGAATAAAAGCATATATGTAATCAACAAACCATTGCACATTAGACACGTCGCTAATTAAGTCACAGAAAAGTGGAATGAAATATACTTAAGTAGACACACAATCAAAGATTGAAAATAACGTTGGAATTAGATACAACAAATTGATTGGAACCGTGATTACTGAATGACCGCACTTTTAAAGATTTTTAAGCGAAACTTCCTACAGGAATATATCATTCGTTTAATTAACCCTGCCATAACAGACATCGGTAAAATCAGCAAAACCACATTAAATTTAATAATCTTATAAACAATTATCAATTCTAAGCAGCTATCAGTTCTGTCACTTTAGAATAATACATACAATTATAGAATTGACTAAATCTATACCTAGAGTGGAACAATACGAGGTTCTATAGCTTAATATACAGGAGTATTACTAATCTATCACTAAACCTTCACTTATGAGCTCCCTAGACCTATCACGAGCAAAAGGAAGAAAATTGTTGCTTGTTCGACAAACAACTTTCCAATATGATAAAGCAATACGAATTTTGAATCTACATCTATTCCATTTCATAACAGTATGGGGACGTATTATTCAGCTGAAGTGAGTGATTTAGGAGGTTTTTACCACCAGTCATAACTAAAAGAGTTATGAAAATTAAAACCCATTCTTTAAAAATGGCATATTTAAAATACTAACCGAAGAGAATATCACTGAAGCCACCTTACTTAAATGTGAATAATTTGCCATTTTATTCCTGCTGTAAACAAAATTAAACCCTTGTCTATATAAAAAGCAATCATATCGTCCCAAAACTATCATTAACAATATAATTAAAATCACACCTTTAAAATTTCAACTAAGAGAAATCTGGACCGTCGTAGTCATTTTTGTAAGGACTCTCTGATCAAAAACGGATTCCATGAAAAATATTAAAGAAACTGTCACGGAAGAATCTTGTACACCCCCACGTGACTGAAAGTGGACTAACGAATCTCAATAAATAAAGAGCTGTGTGAACTGTCGGTGCAGTTAACAGTATTGATTGCTGTGTTAGTGCGACGTGAGTTGGTTCAATATGGTATCTACGTTCGTGTAGTACGAAGTGCGTTCAGTGTGAACATAATAATTCTGCGATAGGTTATTTCTAGATAACCACCTTACAAATATTCATTTGGGTAATACTATTTTCACACCCGACTTGTACATCCACGTCATAACAGAAACAGTAGCAAGAAAACAAAAATTAAAATAAAATTCGAAGCAAATCATAATTTGGCACAATCACCCCACCCTACCCCTTTTAAGTTAAAAACACTAATGGCAAATATATTTTTGTATGTATGTGAAGGCGCAGGGCTTTGTGGTTAGGGTGTTGCACTTACGATTGCAAAAATCGTGGTTTTGATTTCCAAACCGGGTGTTGCGTTTTGTTGTTGAGCAAAACACTTCATTTCATGTTGCTCTGCGATCATTTCGTCATCTGACATGTGGCACGTGTAAAGATAAAGTCGATTTGATGGAGGAAGTGGGCTTATTTTATCACTATCATTTGATCACTGTAAATACAACTGTGGGATTGTCCAGCAAGAAATTGTAGAACTCTCATATGTCGTCTAACGATGGGAGAGTCCATGATATATGTATGTGTGTGCATATCTACCTACCTATATTTCTATCTATCCATCGCCATTGTCATGGAACCTCAACCGAAACAGCAAAAACCACCCACCCAGCAAAAAAAAAACATCTGTTTTATATAAATGAACAAGCTGTTTGTATATTCACAAACTTTTATTTGACGAGTTCGAGAAACGAAAGAAAGTGCTAATAATAAAGAAATAAAAATATTTTTTTCCCAAATTCTGACGACTTTTTTCTCAATATTCAATTTCAGTGCATCACACTTAACACTATATATATATATGTGTGTGTGTGTGTGTATTTATTTAATGATCTAGGGAATACTACAATTTATTTACGGGTTGTTTCAATTTAAGTGGTGGGTGCAAGATGTTTTAAAATTTAAGGAAAGAAGTTATCAAAAATATATATATAGGGAAATTTACTAACATTAATATCAAAGGGCATTACCTATGCTAACGAAGTAAACTCAAGTAACTGTATCCAAAAACAATATCGTAGGGTGCTTAAGAAATTTTATTCACAGAAATATTACCGAAAATCTCACCTATTGTCCACTGAGTCCAAATTGTAACTCTCTCTCTCTCTCTCTCTCTCTCTCTCTCTCTCTCTCAATCTCTCTCCCTCTCTTTACACCGTCGCTAGAAGGAGACTTAACTCATGTTTGCAAATGGTGTATTTCTCCGACTTAAAAATTGTTAGAAGTTATGGTTTAAAATTATTTTTAATGCAAAAATTCACCTGTTAGGGAGGAAGAAAAAAATAATAAATGGCCAATTCCAGGAGTTTTCGACCATGAAGAACCCATTGGTGCGACTCCCAAATTGCTATCTTGTAAGGTATGAATTTCTATAGCTGCAAGACACACACACACTCACAAACTCAGCTTTACAATATGTACTGATAAAGCAAATAAGTAACAAGGACGTGCAGGTATCAATGCATTACAGCCATTTCAAGTGGTTCCATTTAATTGATCAATGTAAACATTACAACAGTTTGAGAGGAACTGCTCTCCTCAGAGCAGACGACCATATAGATTTTCCAATATAAAAGATAAACCATTTTTGTAGCACTTTTTTTTTTGGTACTAAAAATATGGTTTATCCTTAATATTGGAAAATCTATATGATTGTCTGCTTCTGAAGAGAGTGGTTTCTCTCAAATTGATATAATGTTTTCATTGATTGATTAAATGGAGCCACTTGAAATGGCTGTAATGCATTGATACCCAGACATCCTTGTTACTAATTTGCTTTTTATTCACCTAACTTCAAGCTGTGCAGACTATACTGAACTGGCTTGGTGCCTCAATTTAAGTACCTAACTCTACTGAATCTTATTTTTTAACTCATCAATTATATATACATCATCATCATCATCGTTTAATGTCCGCTTTCCATGCTAGCATGGGCTGGATGATTTGACTGAGGACTGGTGAACCAGATGGCTACACCAGGCTCCAATCTGATTTGGCAGAGTTCCTACATCTGGATGCCCTTCCTAACGCCAACCACTCCGAGAAGAGACTGATAAAATAAGTACTAGGCTTCCAAAGAATAAGTCCTGGGGTCGATTTGCTCGATTAAAGGCGGTGCTCCAGAATGGCTGCAGTCAAATGACTGAAACAAGTAAGAGTAAAAGAGATGTACGTGATGTGCATATAAAATTATATTTATATTCTCTGTGTGTGTGTATGCATATATAGGTATACATATATATATATATGCATACATACACACATATGTATATATATGTATATGTATGTATGTATTATTTCTTTACTACCCACAAGGGGCTACACACAGAGGGGACAAACAAGGACAGACAAACGGATTAAGTCGATTATACCGACCCCAGTGCGTAACTGGTACTTATTTGATCGACCCCGAAAGGATGAAAGGCAAAGTCGACCTCGGCGGAATTTGAACTCAGAACGTAGCGGCAGACGAAATACCGCTAAGCATTTCGCCCGGCGTGCTAACGTTTCTGCCAGTTCGCCGCCTTATGTATGTATACATGTATGTATGTATACATATATATATGTATACATGTAGATATATATATAAATATGCAATAATCGTTGCCATATGTTTGGAAGACATCAACACAGGATCTGTCAAATTTGTAAATGCTACAAGGTCTCTTGTACACAAAGTTTCAATGAAAGTAGAAGGCACATGCATGAATGCTGCATAGACAAAAAATGCATTCTGAACGTTCATATACTACAGGCTGTCCACAAAGTCTGGGTACATGGGATTAACACATACTTTAAGAAATTAGTGGCTGTGTGGTAAGTAGCTTGCTTACCAACCACATGGTTCCGCGTTCAGTCGCACTGCGTGGCACCTTGGGCAAGTGTCTTCTACTATAGCCTCGGGCCGACCAAAGCCTTGTGAGTGGATTTGGTAGACGGAAACTGAAAGAGGCCCGTCGTATATATGTATATATCATCATCATCATCATCATCATCATCATCATCATCATCGTTTAACGTCCGCTTTCCATGCTAGCATGGGTTGGACGATTTGACTGAGGACTGGTGAAACCGGATGGCAACACCAGGCTCCAATCTAAATTTGGCAGAGTTTCTACAGCTGGATGCCCTTCCTAACGCCAACCACTCAGAGAGTGTAGTAGGTGCTTTTACGTGCCACCTGCACGAAGGCCAGTCAGGCGATACTGGCAACGGCCACGCTTTTATGTGTCACTCGCACGAAAACGGCCACGCTCGAAATGGTGTCTTTTATGTGCCACCCGCACAAGCCAGTCCAGGGGCACTGGCAACGATCTCGCTCGAAAATCCTACGGAAGCCAGTCAGGCGGTACTGGCAACGGCCACGCTCAAAATGGTGCATCTCATGTGCCACCCGCACAAGAGCCAGTCCAGGGGCACTGGCAACGATCTTACTTGGCTTGCCGGGTCTTCTCACGCACAGCACATTTCCAAAGGTTTCGGTCAGTATATATATATATATGGGAGAATATACGAAAAAACAACAACAGACGAGGACAGGTGGTGTAAATAACAAAAGGATGTATTAGTATGACGCTCGGGAATACGGAAAGTCTTTGACGTTTCGAGCTACGCTCTTCAACAGAAAGAATACGGAGACAAGGAGAAAAACACGGAGAAAAAAAATTGAATAGTGTCCAGTCAACGGTCAATCATAATAATGGCTGATCATAACAATGACTGACCGGAAGTTAGAAATTCTTTTTTCAGGAGAGCTAAGAAAAGGGGGAGATAACAAACGGTGATCGAAGAACGAGGGGCTGTGTGTGGGAGATAGAATGCTGGTGATCTTGACGTATGTAGTGTGAAAATGGGGAAGGGAGAAAGCACTTGGTCAGTTGTAGTGTGATGCGATGGTATTGGTGTGGTGTGATGTGAGGGTGTTGGGAGGTGGGGAAGGCATGGGTGGAGTGTGGGTTAGAGGTAGGGGTATGGGGGTATGTGGGAAGGGGGTGGGTGGTGGGTGTAAGGAATTGGATGGGGTGGAGTGGGAAGGTAGAGTAGGAGTGTGTTGGGGTGTGGTGGGATGAGCTTATGAGGGGGTGTTGACGATGAAGGGGGAAGGGGAAGGTGGATGTAAGAGAGGGGGAAGATGGGTATGGGAGGGGAGAGAAAGAGAGGAGAGAGGGTGGGTATAAGAGAGGGAAGGTGGATTGAGAGAGGGGGAAGGTGGGTATGGGGGAGAGAGAGGAGGAAGGTGGATTGAGAGAGGGGGGAGGTTGGTATGGGGGGAGAGAGGGGGGAAGGTGGGTATGGGGGGAGAAAGAGAGGAAGAGAAAGAGAGTGAGAGAGAAGAGAGTGGGAGAGAGGGAAGAGGGGTATGGGGGAGAGAAAGAGAAAGAGAGTGAGCGAGAGGGAAAGAGAGAAGAGAGTGAGAGAGTAAGGGTGAGAGAGTAAGAGAGTAAGAATGTAGAGAGTAAGAGTGAGAGAGAGGGAAAGAGAGAAGAGAGTGAGAGAGTAAAGGTGAGAGAGTAACAGAGTAAGAGTGTAGAGAGTAAGAGTGAGAGAGGGGGGAGTACGAGAGAAGAGAGAGGAGAGAAAGAGTAGGGGTGAAGAGAAGTGGGAGTGAAGAGAAGTAGGAAGAGAAGTTGGAGTGAAGAGAAGTAGGAGTGAAGAGAAGTGGGAAGAGAAGTAGGAGTGGAGAGAAGTAGGAATGAAGAGTAGTAGGAAGAGAAGTAGGAGTGAAGAGAGGTGAAGAGACTTACAAAGAAGTAGGAGTTGGAGCAGGAGGGGAGGTGGGGGAGGGGGAGAGATGGGTGGTAGGAGGGAGGGTGGGGGAGAGAGACAGGAGGAGGGGGTTAGATGAAGAGGGGAGGGGAGTTGAGCCCATGTGGCGCAAAGGAGCGGAGGGAGAAGACCAATCCCTGTTCACGGTGCAAACGGGAGTCCGGATGGCCCCTGTGCATGGACAATCCAAACACAGACAGGTGTTGCTGCAAGGAGTGGCCGGCAGAGCGGAAGTGGCGTGACACCGGAGTGTCATTACCAACGTTGATGTCTCGGAGGTGTTCCGCGAATCGGTCGGCCAGGCGGCGCCCCGTTTGTCCGATGTACCGAGAATATATATGTATGTGTGTGTGTTTGTATGTCTGTGTTTGTCCCCCTAGCATTGCTTGACAACCGATGCTGGCGTGTTTACGTCCCCGTCACTTAGCGGTTCGGCAAAAAGAGACCGATAGAATAAGTACTAGGCTTACAAAGAATAAGTCCTGGGGTCGTTTTGCTCGACTAAAGGCGGTGCTCCAGCATGGTCGCAGTCAAATGACTGAAACAAGTAAAAGAGAGTAAAGAGAGTAATCCAAGAAAGGATGTCAAAACAATATTTTCAAATATGTAACACCAAACATGTAGCATTCAAACTCGCCAGGTTTAAATCCCATGGGTCATTATATTTGGAGCTTGTTGAAATGGTAGCTAATCGACATTTCCAGTCACAAGGTTACCACTTTTCAGGGGATTTCCAAAATGAAAAAGCACCATTTAGTGCAGGCATGTCAACAATTCTCATCTTTCATTGAAGCAGTTATCAATACTGAAGGCAGATTCACAGAATAATCTTATAAGAAAGCTTAACGAGAACATGAGCACTAGTTTTTTTATTAAAATGCATTTGATTTTTGTTAGATTAGAGTAGTTTTATTAAATTTTTAAATATGTCCTCAAATATTTTTTTGCAGTCTGTAGTTAAAGGAAAACTCCCAACTTCAGACTGAGTAACATGTGTGTTATGTTTGAAAACCTGTGAGCTGGGCTGGACTGGTTGTCCCATATCCATTACTGGTATGTAGTTTTGTCACCTCATTCATGTACATATAGGTGTGTGTTGTTGTGTGTCTGTCCTTCAACTCTTCCTGTGTGTGTACATGTACATTTGTGTGAACAACAAACCTATATAATTCTATACATTCAAATGTATTATGTAAACACAGACATGTATATGTAAATAATGCTAATGACAAAGTTACTTCCTATGGTTGTTGACCTGAAGAACAACAACAAATATCCCTCCCTGCACTTTAATAGGTCAGTATCCCTCCCCTTCTCTCATTTTTCTTAATTTCTGATCTGCCTCCAAAATTTCTTTATTTATTACTATCCTTCTATAGGCATTCATACATCTGCCTCACTCCCACCTC
>NC_142943.1:13573933-13593933 GCF_046866305.1 Octopus bimaculoides
GATGTAATCGACTTAATCTCTTTCCTCAAAATTTGAGGCCTTGTACTTCCAGTAAAAAGGATTTATTAAAGTTGAAAAGGCATGACACACTGACATTCACATTTATTATATTAGCTGTTTAATTTTAGGGAAACTTTATTTCAATGAGAGTGTATTTTATAGATATACATGTGCATGTGTGTGTGTATGTATATATATATATATATGTATATATATGTGCATGTGTGTGTGTATGTATATATATATATATATGTGTGTGTGTGTGTATTAAAGAAAACAAAAAATAAAGCAAAATGATAGTGTTCAGTATGTTGGCAATAGCAATCTCTGTCAAAGAGACATGGTTAAACAAAGTTGTACATCATCTCCCTCTTTCTCTCTCTTTTATTATTACTCCCACTACCACCATCAACACTACTACTTTTAATAAAACATCAACTCTCCCTAAATTTATTTGTCTCTCTTTCTCTCCCTCTCTTTTTCTTTTTTCTCTCTCTCTTTGCCACCGCCCTCAGTGTCTCTATGCCTACTATTACTCTCACCCCATAATGAGGAATAGTAGGAGTGTCATTGAATGATGAGGGAGGCGGTCTAAGTGTGACACACTGACACACAGAAATTAGTTTTCGCATTTATATATATATATATATATATATATATATATATATATATATATATATATGTACATAGATATATATATATATATATGTATGTATACATATATACATATGTATATATATATATATATATATATATATATATATATATATATATATATATATATACTTACAATGGCGGACTAGCTGGTTGCCAGCTTGCCTGATGGCAAGTGGGCTCCTGCACGATTAGAATCCATATATGGGGGCCCATGTTAGTATGTAAGGGGCC
Organism: Octopus bimaculoides; assembly: GCF_046866305.1. Taxonomy (NCBI): domain Eukaryota; kingdom Metazoa; phylum Mollusca; class Cephalopoda; order Octopoda; family Octopodidae; genus Octopus; species Octopus bimaculoides. The sequence goes on from NC_142943.1 coordinate 13,574,822, forward strand.
CATCACCTCAAGTTTGAGAATTTTTTATTCACTCCTGGAAGAATGCATTATTTCAACTTTACTGTGTTTGTAGATAGTTGAAAAGAATACTTTTAACAAAAACAAAAAAATTAAATTATATCATTGTAGTTGCAGGTTAGTCCTCTTCTGGTTGTGAGTGGACCCCCTTAGTCTCCTGGCAACCAATATTTTTAGACCCAGTTCACCACTGTATATATATATATATATATTTAGGGAGAATTCACAAAAAATCAAAAGACGAAGATAGGTGGTGTAGACAACAAACAGATGTATTAGTTTAACACTCGGGAAGTGTGTGTGTGTGTGTGTGTGTGTGTGTGTGTGTGTGTGTGTGTGTGTGTGTGTGTGCACGCATGCACATACACACATATAGAGAGGGGATGTTTCTTAACCCTTTAGTGTTCAGATTACTCTGTTAAATGTAATACTTTTTCACTCAAATTGTTTTGAATTAATCATGCATTATCTTATAGCTTTGAGGTTTCAATGATGTGATTGTTTGTTTTTAGAATGTCAATGTAGGTTAGGTGTGAGAGGCTAGATATTGCCCGTTTGAATATAAAACACGTACTGGGCCAGATATGGCCTGTTTAAACACTAAAGGGTTAAATAATTGCATGGAAGGGAAATAGGGCATGAAAAAAATAAAGAGAGAAATTAAAAGAAAGTGAAGAAAAAGTCAGTAAAATAAAGGTTATTAAGTAGTAGTAGTAGTAGTAGTAGTAGTAGTAGTAGTAGTAGTAGTAGTAGTAGTAGTAGGTTATCATCCTCGTGGCGGTAGTGGTGATGGTGGCAATGATGGAAAATAGTAATGGGAAATGGCATGGTGGTGGTAGTGGTGGTGATGAGAATGGTGGTAGTGGTAGCAATGGTGGTGGCATTAGCATAAACAAACATCAAAATTTGTTCCACTGTGCCGTTACTGCACAAAGACTTAACACTTAGGAAAAGGCGAAACGACCAGTTAGATTGTCTCTTCCTTTTTCCTTCACGGATGATATATTTTATCCCCACCCCATCTTTGAAAGATGGAAAATAAAGTCAACCAAGGCAGGATTTGAACTCAGAACTAAGATACACGACTAAATACTGTAAGACATTGTCTTCAATTGTGCAATAATTAACACAGCCTTGCTGTTATTTATGAATGTTAACAAAACTGGTTTTTCTTCTCAGAACTACTTTCTTTTCCATGCAGAAAAACATTATGTGTGTGTGTATATATATACATGTGTCTGTGTGTGTGTGTCTGTGTGTGTGTGTGTGTGTGTGTGTGTGTATGTGTGTGTGTGTGTGTGTGTGTGTGTGTCTGTGTGTGTAGGGTGTCCACCAAAAAATGTAAATCCACTCTTTCACTCTTTACTCTTTTACTTGTTTCAGTCATTTGACTGCGGCCATGCAGGAGCACCGCCTTTTAGTCGAGCAAATCGACCCCATGACTTATTCTTTGGAAGCCTAGTACTTATTCTATCGGTCTCTTTTTTGCCGAACCACTAAGTTATGGGGACGTAAACACACCAGCATCGGTTGTCAAGCAATGCTGGGGAGACAAACACAGACACACAAACATATACACACACATACATACATACATATATATATATATATATATATATATATATATATATATATATGTGTGTGTGTATATATATATAATATATATATACATATATATATATATATGTGTGTGTGTGTGTGTGTGTATATACATATATACAATGGGCTTTCAGTTTCTGTCTTCCAAATCCACTCACAAGGCTTTGGTCGGCCCGAGGCTATAGTAGAAGACACTTGCCCAAGGTGCCACGCAGTGGGACTGAACCCGGAACCATGTGGTTGGTAAGCAAGCTACTTACCGCACAGCCACTCCTGCTGTTTTTGAAGTCAGTGTTTATTGAAATTCATTTTGCTTTCAAAATTGAATAGAATATACAAAAGGAATTTAATATTTCTATAAATGCCTGTTTTCAAACTATTGACTATTTTCATACACCTATTGTTGATAACGTGAAGTAATGGAATCACAAAAATTTCATTCGGTACTTGTGTACCCTGAATTCATTGATTGTTGCTGGTTTTGGACAGCAAGCTTTATCATTTAAGTATTTTCGTATAAAAAGATCTAATGGAGCGAGGTTCAGAGAGCACAGAGTATTTATGCCTTGTTACATCTCCATTATCATATCTTTCTCCGCTTCCCCCCTCTCTCTCTCTCTCATGTGCAGATGTATATACACATATATACATGCACACACAGAGACATATATATATATATATATATATATATATATATATATATATAAAGGAATACAAAAAATGGGACAAGAACGCAAAACGTCCAGACAGCTAGATGATACAAAAAAGGGACAACAAAACATCCAGACAGATGATACAAAAGAAGGAGAAGAAAAAACATGGACAGGTCATACCCCTTTACATATTTCTCAGGGAGATTCAGCGTGACACAAAGTGTAACAAGGCTGGCCCTTTGAAATACAAATACTGCTCATTTTTACCACCTGAGTGGACTGGAGCACCATGAAATGAAGTGTCTGCTCAAAGACACATTGTGCCACCAGGAATCGAACTCATGACCCTACGATCACAAGCCAAATACAGACGAAGACAGGTGGTGTAAACAACAAATGGATGTATTAGTATAACGCTCGGGAATAGAGAAAGTCCTTAACGTTTCGAGCCTACGCTCTTCAACAGAAAGAAACACAGAAAGAAATAAGGAGAGAAACAAGGAGAGAAAAAAAATATGTGTAGTGGTCAGCAATCTAACATGGCGAATGTCGGACAGAAGGGTCAGTAATAATAAAATAAAAGTTTTACACAAGTTATAAAGTCCAAAAGATTCAGACGTCGTGGTGTATTGTGTCGATTTCTTATCAGTAGATAGGTACAGCGTAATCCGTAGGCAGGAGAGGTGCAGCCAGAGAGTGCAAAGTTCAGAATAAAAAGTCCAGAATGAAAAATGGTAGAGAGTCCAGAAGTTCGTGTGTGATGAGTAGAGACAGGATTAGCTGGTGCGACCACGTGAGCGTATGCTATGTATGGGAGAATTCACGAAAATACAACAGACAAAGACATGTGGTGTAAACAACAAATGGATGTATTAGTATATATATATATATATATATATATATATATATATATATGTAGGTGCAAATATGGCTGTGCAAGATCTTTGCTTCCCAACTGCATAGCATCTTGGTCTATTACCTTCTACTATAGCCTAGGGCCAACCAAAGCCTTGTGAGTGGATTTGGTAGATGGAAACTGAAAGAAGCCTGTGTGTATGTGTATATATGTGTGTGTGTGTGTGTGTGTGTGTGTGTGTGAATGTTTACATGTTCATGTCCCCTTGTCTTGACATTGTGTGATGGTTGTAAATGATTTTCACTGTCATACAAACAGTATCATTCCTTTTAACATTTTGCAACATGTCTGGCCATGGAGAAGTATTACTTTGCTTGAAAACAGATATGATTTGGCAACAGGGAGGGTATCTAGCTAAAGAAAATCTGCCTCAATAAACTTCATCTGACCCATACAAGTATGGAAAAGTAAACATTAAAATGAGAATGATGATGATAATGATGATGATGATGATGATGACAGTAAGCAGCAGAAAAGCTTAAATGTAATATGAGTCATAAGTTTTCAACAGCATTTATATAATTACATAATTAACATACATACTAAATTAATTTAAATGGATAGGTTATCCATTTCATTGGGATACAAGATGAAAAAAACCATTGATGTTTATTCCATTGAAATAGCTGTTGTAAACGCTTAACTTGGATTGTGGGAAATTTATGCTTTTCTACAGTTCACTAACTCCAAATATGTTGCTTCAAAATATCATATGTTTTTGTGTGTACACATACACACACACACACACACACACACACCCACATACACACACACACACACATACACACACACACACACACACACACACACACACACACACATATATATATATACACACACACAAGAAAGTAACATTAATTCGCTAGATCATTCAATATTTCTCAACTGATCAATGGACCAGTTGAATAAACCAATAAATAATCAACTTATAATGACTACTGGAAACAGCTGTAAGCCAAATTTATTACACTAAAGTAATACGTAATGACCATTATTTATGTCTTGTCTTCTTTATCACTCTGTAAACATAACAGTATAACTGGAACACATCTATGGATTTACTGTATAGAATAATGATGAACTATCAACTCAGACCTTACCACAAGAATACTCTGAGTTCTTTGCTAATCTAAACAATATTGTTAGTTTGGTGTATTAATAGAGAGCTTATAAGGTATTTTGTCCAGATTGATAATCTCTCACTAGTAACTTGGCTTTCTATGTATGTATGTATGTATGTGTGTGTGCATATATATATATATATACATATATACATATATACATATATATATATATATATATATATCTACACTCTCTGAGTGGTTGGCGTTAGGAAGGGCATCCAGCTGTAGAAACTCTGCCAAATCAGACTGGAGCCTGGTGTTGCCATCCGGTTTCACCAGTCCTCAGTCAAATCGTCCAACCCATGCTAGCATGGAAAGCGGACGTTAAACGATGATGATGATGATGATGATGATCTTAGAAAAAATAATAATTAGGTACTCAGATGTCTGGATGGTTGTACATTTACACATTTTTATTCATATGTCACATCAGTACATATTGTAAAGCTGAGTTTGTGAGTGTGTGTGTGTGTGTGTGTCTTGCATCTATAGAAATCCACACCTTACAAGATAGCAATTTGGGAGTCGCACCAATGGATTCCTCATGGTCGAAAATACCCAGAATCGGCCATTTAGTTTTTTGTTTTTTTCTTCCTTCCTAACAGGTGAATTTTTGCATTAAAAATAATTTTAAACCATAACTTCTAACAATTTTAAAGTCAGAGAAATACACAATTTGCAAACATGAGTTAAGTCCCCTTCTAGCGATGGTGTATAGACAGAGAGAGAGAGAGAGAGAGAAATTTTACTTCCTTTCATTTAATGAGGTAGGTTGTGTGTGGTTACTTAGTCTGCTAAAAATAGCAAGTCAATTTTCTTCAGATCACACCTTGAAATTGTAGTGATTTTTGGCATCACTGGTCTTCCATTGTTTGTTCTTTTCATTAACAACAGCCATGTGTGTGTGTGTGTGTTGCATGCACGTGCATGTATGTGTATTTGTGTTTCTGTGTGTGTGTGTGAGTTTATGTACCTAATGCACTGAAAACTGTGTATATGGAATCAAAATAATTCTGCTCCTCTGATCTAATTACCTGTAATCCCTCTCCACGTTTGATCTACTACACGTACAAAGTTATCTAGTAACAATTTCATATAAGAAAAGTTATAGGAAAACTTCAAAAAATACTGCTTGGGTGTTTTCCGTACACCTAGGGCAGAGAAACTCATTGTATGCATTCCCAGTTTACACACGCAAATTCACAGGTAAAATATGTATTAAAAAAAAAAAGAAAAAAAATTAATAAATAAAAAAAATTCATGATTGGATGTTGTTTTCACAACGATAATGCTCTTCTCAGTACATTATTATTATTATTATTATTATTATTATTATTATTATTATTATTATTATTGTTATTATTATTTTTATTATTATTATTATTATTGTTATTATTATTTTTATTATTATTATTATTATTATTATTATTATTATTATTATTATTATTGTTGTTGTTGTTGTTGTTATAAAAGAAATGTATTATTATTATTATTTATTTTAAAAAGTTATTAACAATAGAAGTATACCAAACAGTAAAGGGGAAAAAAAAGATTTGCTTGCTGGCATGGCTGTGTGGTAAGAAGATTGCTTCTCAACCACACAATTCTGGGTTCAGTCCCACTGCATGGCACCTTGGACAAGTGTTTTCTACTATAGCCTCAGGCTGAACAAAGCCTTGTGAGTGGATTTGGTAGACAGAAACTGAAAGAAGCCCGCCATATATGTGTGTGCGTGTGTGTGTGTGTGCGCGCACATGTGTGTGTGTATATATATGTATATATTTATATATATATTTGTGTGTTTGTATCTGTTTTTGACCCTCCACCATTACTTGACAACCAATGTTGGTGTGTTTACATCCCTGTAACTTAGTGGTTCGACAAAAAGAGACCAATAGAATAAGTACTAAGCTTAGAAAGAATAAATCCTGGTGTCAATTTGTTCGACTAAAGGCGGTGCTCCTGCATGGCTACAGTCAAATGAATGAAACAAGTAAATGAATAAAAGAATAAAAGAATAAAAGAATACCTTTTTGGCAATCTTATTACACTGAAATTAAAGATAAGGTTTTAGAACCTTGAAGAAAATGATAACTCAGACTAATTTTGAAAGAATAATAACGATTACTAGTTTACTAAGCTTACAAAAACAAAAACCCAGGTTTGAAATTTCCCCAAAACACCTAATGAAGGCTGGAGGGCATATCAGCCGAAACGCTGTGTTAACAACAAACAAGATGAGGACAAATATCCGTCAAATGTAAATAATGTAAATAATGATTACTAGCTTGTAAGAAACAAGAGTTACTATTTTTCATCAGTGGGTAGGAATAAAATGTTTCATTCTTGTTACCTTATTTTGAATTTATCATATAATACTCCTTCATTGGACACGGAACTCAGCTTGCGAAGACTTATTGGGGCAAGCGAAAGCGAAATCGGGATAGCACCTGTGCCCAGCATTGCCTTTCTGGCACTTGTGCCCGTGACATGTGTAAGGATTTTCAAGCGAGATCGTTGCCAGTGGCCCTGGACTGGCTCTTGTGCGGGTGGCACATAAAATACACCATTTTGAGCGTGGCCGTTGCCAGTACCGCCTGACTGGCCTTCGTGCGAGTGATACATAAAAGCACCCACTACACTCTCTGAGTGGTTGGCATTAGGAAGGGCATCCAGCTGTAGAAACTCTGCCAAATCAGATTGGAGCCTGGTGTTGCCATCCAGTTTCACCAGCCCTCAGTCAAATCGTCCAACCCATGCTAGCATGGAAAGCGGACGTTAAACGATGATGATGATGGTGATGATGAATACTATACAAAAACAAAGAACTAATGGCAGTGCCCCAGCATGGACGCAGCTCTTGAGATGAAACTGATAAAGATAAATTAAGTCAAACTTCAGAACTACTGAATCATCATCACCATCATCATCATCATTTGAATTCCATTTTCCATGCTGGCATGGGTTGGACGGCTTGACAGGAGCTTGCAAGGCCAGAGGCCACACCAGCTTTCATAGTCTGCTTTGGCATGGTTTCCACAGCTTGATGCCCTTCCTAATGCCAGCCACTTTACAGAGTATACTGGTTGACTGGGTGCTTTTTACATGCCACCAGCACCAGCATAACTGGTTTGAAAAATTATAATGGATTGACAATTAAAGACACTAATAAAGAGAATGTAGTTATATCGATGGATCTTGTATTCTTTAACTTGTTACTTGTTCCAGTCATTGGACAACAGCTATACTGGGACACTGCCTTGGAGGGTTTAGTCCAACAAATTGCCTCAGTTGTTAAGCAGAACAAGGAGAGAAACAAACACAAAGACACACAGACACACACTCACATACAACCATCTGTGTATATATATATATATATATATGCGAGTAAAAATAAATACAAAAAAGGTGGGTTTTTTTGTATGATTGTGTATAGAGGAATATATTATTTTGTTTAAAAGAGTTCCAACACTGTCTGTTAAAGTCTGTCATACCGGCCATGACGAAGGGAAATAGCCCTGAAACTCGAGTCGCCTTTATATATTTATATTTATATATTTATATATTTGATCCTTTATATTGAACACTCAATATTTCATCTACATTCAATACTTTCTTTCATGGTGCCATCCATTTTTATTTTATTTTATTTTATATTATATATTGTATATTATATTATATATTGTATATTCCATATTCTATACCCCACATTGGTTCTGCAGGAATATAAATAAAACATAAAAAAACAGACAGTGTTGGACCTCTTTTAAACAAAATAATATATATATATATATATATATATATATATATATATGAGTGGTTGGCATTAGGAAGGGCATCCAGCTGCAGAAACTCTGCCAAATCAGATTGGAGCCTGATGGAGCCATCTGGTTTCACCAGTCCTCAGTCAAATCGTCCAACCCGTGCTAGCATGGAAAGCGGACGTTAAATGACGTTAATATACTTTGAGCTTTCTCACACTTTCTGTTTTCCAAATTCACTCACAAACATTGGTCAATCTGGGGCTATAGTAGAAGACAATTGAACCAGAAACCAGATGGTTGTACAGTAAGCTTCTCAATCAGTCAAACCAGTGCTAAATATACAGGGTGTGATGGATAAATTGTTGCCATTTTATGTTTTTAATTTCATGCATGTGCATTGTTTCTTTTTGATTTTGTGGACTACACAGTATGGTAGGGTCAGTTGGGTACTGCCTGTGAGAAAAACAGCATCATGATGCAATTCACTCTGCCAGAAATTTGCAAACAATATGCTCTACTGCTTGGTATTCACACTGGAAGCTCCGATATGAACATTTCAGAGTGTTTGGGTGATAATTTGAGGAGAGTACAGAGGATTTGGAAAGAGTTGGATGAGTCCAATGGTGATTACGAAGGTACAGCAGCTCAGAAAACTCACTCTGATCGTTCTTATAAGAAAAGAACTCCTGAATTTCTTTGTGAGGTCTAGGCAATGATTGACAATGATCCCTCTAAGTCAACCAGGTCCATCATCTGGGACACAGGAGTGTGTGAGTTTCTTATCAGGCAGATAGTGCATGAAGACATTTGGTATTCTTCATACAAGATGAGAAAGGGCCAATTTTTATCCCAAGCCATCAAGAACAAGAGGAAAAAACCATGCTATGAAGCTTTTGAACAAACTCAAGCATTCCCTCCAACCGAACATGCTTTGGTTTTCTCAGACCAGAAAAATTTGTCAAGATCAGATGGTGAACACACAGAACAACCATTGGCTTGCTGTGTTCCCAAAACATGTACCGAGAGTGATAAAAATCAAACATCCAGTCAACATCATGGTGTTTGGAGTGATCACTAGTGATGGCAATGTTATGCTTCCATTCATCTTCCCATACGGCCTCAGACTCAACATGGAGGCCTACATCAAGTGCCTGGAGGAGGTAGTGCTGCCCTGGGTCAAGAGACTGACTGCTGGAAGACCATATTTCTGGCAACAGGACTCTGCACCATGCCACACAAGCAGGAGAACCTAGTCATGGCTGTCAGAAAATTTCTGTGACCACATCACCCCTAACATCTGGCCACCTTACTCTCCAGACTGCAATTTCCCTTAATTATTGTGTGGGGCACAGTTGACTGAGAGACCAACAAAGCACCTTGTAACACCAAAGATGAAATGAAGGCAAGAATTATGGCAGCATTCACCAATTTAAACAAGGAAACTGTTCAGAAGAGTTGCAGGAAACTCCGAAGTCGTCTGAAGGCCGTGGTTGAAGCCAATGGCGATTTTATTGAATAAATTTACTCTTTAGTATTTCAAGATATTTTTATGTAATTTTCGTTAATATATGTTAAAATGAGATGTCGGTGTTATTTTCATTTTTTGCATAAATTAGATAACAATTTATTCACTGCACCGTGTATATTTTTTTTTATCTTTGTTAGGAGAAGAATATGCTCCAAAAGAATTAAAACAACTACCAACAGAAAACGGAGACTTTTACCAATACAGATTGATCAGTAAAGTATGGCTTGGCAAAACGTCACAAAATAAAATCATAAGTGATGCATGCAAAGAATTCACAAAAGTAACTGTTTTATCATCAGACAAAGTTACACACACACACACACTTTGTGGGTTAACAAGGCAACCAATGGTTTCATGTGAAGTAATCATCACAATTGTTCAAGCATGTCACATAGAAGTGTTGGTACTTGTCTCAATTTTTGATGAGGATACACAAGGACTTCCATGTGGCGATACTTGAACAATTGTGAACCAGTTGTCTTGTAAAGCCATAGATAAAGAGCATTTATCCACTATTGCAGTGTTGAGCACTCATTCTCACTGTCCATTATGAGCGTGTGTATATATAATGTGTGTATATATAATGTGCGTATATATAATGTCGATGGGTTATATCACAAGCTGTGTCCTTTTGAAGCACATCAGCTTAATCTAGTATTCTAAGTTGAAAAAAAAAAACAACTGGCAGCCGTTAGTAAAGGATTGCTCAGAGACAGATGAACCTTGGAAAGTCAGATATTGTTGATGGTGGCCTATATTCAAAAGAGTGATGAGCAGAGTGGTGGGAAGAGGAGGAGGAGGAGGATAGATTTGTTGATCAAACAACTGGAAAATTCATCTTCATAAGCCTCTGTGTATGAGCTGGTATTTATTGTGTGTATGTGTATCTTGGTATCATTGTTCATTCATTCATTTGTTCGTATGTCTGTTTTCCATGCTAGTAAATACATAACTGAGGTATTGTTTTACAGGCTAGATGCCTTTCTTGTCACTTATCCTTTACAGTGAAACACAGTGTGTTGGCACTCTGTCGCTTACAACGTCGAGGGTTCCAGTTGATCTGATCAATGGAACAGCCTGCTCATGAAATTAACATGCAAGTGGCTGAGCACTCCACAGACACGTGTAACCCTTAACGTAGTTCTCGGGGATATTCAGTGTGACACAGTGTGACAAGGCTGACCCTTTGAAGTACAGGCACAACAGAAACAGGAAGTAAGAGTGAGAGAAAGTTGTGGTGAAAGAGTACAGCAGGGTTCGCCACCATCCCCTGCCGGAGCCTCGTGGAGCTTTAGGTGTTTTCGCTCAATAAACACTCACAATGCCCGGTCTGGGAATCGAAACCGTGATCCTATGACCGCGAGTCCGCTGCCCTAACCACTGGGCCATTGCGCCTCCACAGTCAAGCACAGTATTGACTTAACAACAAAACGTTTAATATACTTTGTAGTATATTAGGGTTGCATAATGAAATGCAGTGTTCCTACAGGTCATTAATAACCCATACCTGTTTTAGAAGGGATATCTTGAGTGTGTGTGTGTGTGTGTGTGTCCTACAAGGCATCCAACAATAACCACTCTCCTTTCCTTCCAAGCAGGCTTGGCAGGGGTTGCTGGTCTAGTCTTTGATGGCTTGATCATGTGACAGATTGTACTGGATACATGTTGCATGTTGCCAGCCACTCTAAGGCATATGTCAGCTTTGGAAGCCGTCAGCACGAGATGACTGCTATTGCCACATTTGTGTGGAGGATTGTAAGTCCCTAGCAGGACTAAAAATGTGCTAATGGAACTTCTTGAAATTGAGTATGTTTGTATATATGTACATATGTATGTATATGTGTGAAAATATCTGTGTCTCAAAGTATCTATGTATGTGTGTTTATGTCTGTATGTGTATGGGTATCTATCTTCATAGGTATTTATGCATGAATCTGTGTTAACATGACTATGTTAGTCTATAGGCTCCCATACAGTAGTATTACATGTACATAATATATTGAATTGAAAAACTAATTAACTAAGAGTATCTGTAGCAGGTCCCTACCTTGGTCTGAACCCAAATTGGGTTTATCCCTCATTAGGAAAATTTTCATAAACAAAAACTGGACCTTTCATAGCCAGTCTCAATCTCAATTTTAACCGGTACAGGATTTTTTATCAATTAAAAATATTTTCATAAGCAAAAGTCTAGTCTTGTCTAGGAGTTTTTGTCACAGTTTGAACCTGGGCTGGGGTGGGGTTTCCAATAAGAAAAACTTTCATAAACAAATACTGAATCATGCATAGCAATCCCTGCCATAATTTTTTTTATCCAGGACCAGTTTATTTATCTAATTAGGATAAGTTTCTTTAAAAAAGATTACGAATCTTTCCTGACAGTTCTCCGTCTCAATTTAAACCTGGACTGAATTTCTTCCAGTTAGGAAAATCTTTGCCTCGAGTTAAACATGGGATGAATTTTTATAAATAAAGGAAATTTTCATTACTCTTTCTTTTACTCTTTTACTTGTTTCAGTCATTTGACTGTGGCCATGCTGGAGCACCGCCTTTAGTCGAGCAAATCGACCCCGGGACGTATTCTTTGTAAGCCTAGTACTTGTTCTATTGGTCTATTTTGCCAAACCGCTAAGTTACGGGGACATAAACACACCAGTATCGGCTGTCAAGCAATGGTGGGGGGACAAACAAAGACAAACAAACACACACATATATATATACATATATACAACAGGCTTCTTTCAGTTTCCGTCTACCAAATCCACTCACAAGGCTTTTGTCGGCCTGAGGCTATTGCAGAAGACACTTGCCCAAGGTGCCACGCAGTGGGGACTGAACCTGGAACCATGTGGTTGGTAAGCAAGCTACTTTACCACACAGCCACTGAACAGATCTGTAAATCTATTATAGCAGGTCTCTATTTCAGTTTGAAAACCTGGGTTTTTTTAATCAATTTGAAAAATTTTCATAAACGAGGAACTTACATTGAAGTTCTCTACCTCAATTTAAACATGGGATGAATTTTTTTTCAATTAGAGAAATTTTCATAAAAATAAAATCAGTAAAAAACAGATTTTTCAAAGCAGGTGCCTGCCTCAGTTTGAACCTAGGCTGGTATTTTTTTTATCCAATTAAGAAAATTTTCAGTCTGGACTCAGATTATTACAGAAATGTACTACATATCTTTGACATTAGGTAGAGAGAAGAAGTGAGGGGTAATCTTACTCAGTCAAAGTTTTGTTATTCTCAATTTTACACTTGTGTGAGACAGCTGTAACAGTATTTAACATGCAGAACACTGTCATAGGGTACTTTCGTTCACGGTCCATCTACCCCTATATCTGAGTGTATCTGTAATTATACAACCCTAGGTCAGTACTGATCGATCAGATCTGTAATTGAAAGAGTTGCTCTCAGGAATAACGTATCTAGGACTACATTAGAGGGAGGTTTGGCTGCTTTTTTTTAACATATTTAGTGACCATGTAGAAGCTCCATTTTTATTTCTACACATGTGTGTGTGATAGTTTGTCTGCATGCATGCATGCATGTGTGTTGCTGTTTATGTGTGTGTGTGTGTGTGTGTGTGTGTGTGTGTGTGTGCATGTGTGTGAGTTATATATATATATATAAAAACAATTTGAAAATCCTACACGATTAGGTGAAAAGCGCTTTATTTAATTTATAAAACATGTGACATTAATAAAAATCTGTAAATGTACAAACATCCAGATTTCTGAGTACCTTAATTTTTTTCTATAATATAATTTCTGTACATCACCTCCAAACCTTCCAATATATATATATATATATATATATATATATATATATATATATATATATATATTTATATATATATATATATATATATATATATTGGAAGGTTTGGAGGTGATGATGATGATATATATATATATATATATATATATATATATATATATTATAAAAAGATATATATACAAACATGCTTAACGTGCAACAGTATGAACATATTGAGAGACAGACGGATAGACATATGCATACATGCATATCGCATTAATGTGCAAGTATTTGTGTGTGTGTATATATATATATACATAATAGCATCCGGGTATCATAACCCCATGAGGACCACCATCCCAACCAAAAGGATATCTTCACTTACCTCTCTTTTCTACAGGACACACAAAATATCTGTTTAACATCAAATAATATCCAACTACACACAGGTAAAATATGCAGTCAGCCTGATATTTAAATCTGACGAAGCCTATCTCCCACTCACTCTCTTTCTCTGTTGTGACCAACACACACACACACACACACACACACACACACACACATGCATATTTGTGTATGTGTGAGAGAGACTGAGTTACACATAAACCTGTTCTCAAGACAACAATCATCTCCTTTTTTTGCCCCCTCCTCTTTTGTTCTTGTTTATTTTTATGTTTCTGTTTTTCTCCTTTTTGGGTTTTTTTCTTCTTGTCTTCATTTACATATTTCTTTTTTGATTTTGTAATTGCCTTTCTTTTTTTTTTCACATCTACCATTTTGCCAGTGTTCAGTATTCTTATTGTTTTGTCTCTGCCTTACAAGTCATATTTATAATTATTACATTAATCTATTTATTTATTTATTTATTTATTTATTTATTTGTTATATTCATCTATTTATTTGTTTATTTATTTATCCATACTCATTCTCATATTTACTGACTAACTTCCTTTGCCTTTAATTGTTCCTTAGCATTCTTTTTTTTCTGAACACTCACACACACACACACACACACATACACACACACACATCCATACACACAAACACACAAGCAAACATACGCACACAGACACAGACACACACAAGCATACACACACACACATACATCCATACACACAAACATACAGGCAAACACACACACACATCCACACACACACACATCCATACACACAAACACACAGGCAAACACACACACACATCCATGCACACAAACATACACACACACACATCCATACACACAAACACACAGGTAAACATACACACACAGACACACACACAGACACACACACACACACATCCATACACACAAACACACAGGCAAACACACACACACACACATCCATGCACACAAACATACTCACACACACACACACATCCATACACACAAACACACAGGCAAACATACACACACACACAAACACACACACACACATCCATACACACAAACACACGGGCAAACATACATACACACACACACACACACACACACATCCATACACACAGGCAAACATACACATGTTATTCTACCTCCATCCACAGTTTCCTTTCCCATATATCTAATTTAACCAGTTAGCATTTAGATTACTTTGTCAAATTTAAGGCTTATTTATTCACATTTTTGGTAATTAACCATGCAATATCTCAGTTTTAAGATTCTGATGATGTTGTTTATTTTTAGAATGGCATTTCTGGGCAGGTGTGAGAGACCAGATCCAGTTAGTTTAAACATTAAACAGGTAGAATATTTAGGTCGAATATGGATGGTTAAAATGCTAAATAGTAAACTACAAATTCATAGTACTACTAAATTATACTAAATCTTATTCTTTAAACAAGGGGTTCTGAACTGGGGTCCACATGAGCTTTAGAAGTCCATGTAAGATTTTACTGTTAGAATTTATGTACCATAAATCAATTATATTCCTACAATGCACAAAATATTTTACTCTTTTACTTGTTTCAGTCATTTGACTGTGGCCATGCTGGAGCACCGCCTTTAGTCGAGAAAATCGACCCCAAGACTTATTCTTTGTAAGCCTAGTACTTATTCTATCGGTCTATTTTTGCCGAACCGCTAAGTTACGGGGACGTAAACACACCAGCATCGGTTGTCATGCGATGTTTGGAGGGACAAACACAGACACACAAACATAAACACACACATACATATATATACATATACATATATACGACGGGCTTCTTTCAGTTTCTGTCTACCAAATCCACTCACAAGGCTTTGGTTGGCCCGAGGCTATAGTAGAAGACACTTACCCAAGGTGCCACGCAGTGGGACTGAACCCGGAACCTTGTCATTGGTATGCAATCTATGTACAACACAGCCACTCCTGCGCCTATTTTAGCAATTTTTTAAATACAATTCCTCATGATATTTCTTTTATTTTTATCTTTTAATTGTTTCAGTTGTGAGACTGCGGCCATGCTGGAGCACCACCTTGGAGAATTTTTAGTCGAAGGAATTGACCCCAGTACTTGTTTTTTTTATATTAAGCTTGATACTTATTCTCTCAATCTCTATTTGTGAAACTGCTAAGTTGCAGAAATGTAAGCCCACCAGTTGTCAAGAGATGGTGGAGGACAAACACAGACACAAACACACACAAACACATATACACGCACATGCTCTTTACTCTTTTACTCATTATGAAGGTTACAATTTTAATATCAAAGATCCCTATGGATCACACAGGTTGTAATCCTTTGAAACATATGTAGGAATAAAGTATGCAATTATAACATGCGTTTTCTCCAATCCTTAAATTCTTAAATATACTCAAATACCCAAAATTTCAAGGAGTTCCTGCCTTAAAAACAGGAGCTAACCACAGTTATTTTGTGTTCTTTGCTACATTGGTTTCTATTAACCCATTTATTCTATCAGAAGAATTTTTATTCATTAAGATAGAAGAAATACACATAATTATATATATATATATATATATATATATATATATATATATATATATATATATATATATATATATATATATATATATATATATATATATATATATATAGTGAGTTTAAACAAGAAAAACAACAAAATAAAACAACAAAAAACAACAACACGAGGACGTGATACAGATATTGTGTTACTGGACGCTCAGGAAAGGAAAGAAAGAGAATTTGACGTTTCGAGCAGAGTTCTTCATCGGAAATATAGGAAAGTCCAAAGAAGGGAAGACGGAGGAAGAAAAAATCGCCAACGATATACACGAGGTTATATATATATACATATATATATATATATATGTGAAATCCTATATATATGTGTGTGTGTTTGTGTGTGTGTGTGTGTGTGTGTGTATACAATTGGTTTCTTTCAGTTTCCATCAACCAAATCCACTCACACAGATTTGATCAGCCTGAGGTGTCACACAATGGGGACTGCCCCTGGAATCATGTGGTTGGGAAGCAAACTTCTTACCACACACCCACACCTAAGATTTCTAGGATTTCATTAAATAGCTGTGAGGGACCAGTAGAATAAAGTACGAATCAAAGGGGTCCGTTGGCAAAAAGTGGTTGAAAACCACTGCACTAAACTAAGACTACCCTATAAATGTTCTCCTCCTGCTTCTCCTCCTTCTCTTCTTCTTCATCATCATCATCATCATCATCATCATCATTGTCATCATTTTAACATCTACCTCTCCTTGCTTATATGGATCAGACAAAGGTACATTGAAATATAGTTTTTTTATGACCAGGTACCTTCTCTGTTGCCAACCACTACTTATTTCAATGTGATGACATATTCACAAACATACATACACTCATTCAGAAAGTTAAGTACTTTCTTCAGCAACCTATATCAATGAACATTATCATTCTTTCCCCCACTTTTCCACTTCTTTTCAGCAGTCCTTACTCTGACCCATCTTTTTCATCTGTTTCTTGACCTTTCACCAATGTTTAGCTTACTGCCCACCCACAAATGAAATAATTACTCCTTTCTTTAAAATGTTTTATGAATTGTAAAACCCATCCTACACATTCCATTCTTTTGACACATCTTTCTTCCATATATAGAGGGATTTGTAGGCAAATATTCCTTTGTTGGTTAAACAAGAGGAATAGGTGAGACTTGAAGTCCAGCTCCATTTGAACTTTACAATACACACACAAACACACACACACACATTCACACACACACACACACACACACATATTCTTTTATTCTTTTACCTGTTTCAGTCATTTGACTGTGGCCATGCGGGAGCACCACCTTTTAGATGAGCAAATCAACCCCAGGACTTATTCTTTGTAAGCCTAGTACTTATTCTATGGTGAAGAGCATAAAAATTGATGCTGTAGTTGAGAAAAAGTTAGCTGACATGGAGCACTGGAAGCCATCTAAATATTGAAAAAAGAGTTTCCTGTACCATGATATATATATATATATATATATATATATATATATATATATATATATATATATACTCTTTTACTCTTTTACTTGTTTTAGTCATTTGACTGTGGCCATGCTGGAGCACTGCCTTTAGTTAAGCTAATCGACCCCAGGACTTATTCTTTGTAAGCCTAGTACATATTCTATCGGTCTCTTTTTGCTAAACTGCTAAGTTATGGGAACATAAACACACCAGTATCGGACGGCAAGCGATGTCGGGGGGGGGGGGGGGACAAACACACACACATATACATAAATACAACGGGCTTCTTTCAGTCTCTGTTCCCCAAATCCATTCACAAGGCTTTAGTCGGCCCAAGGCTATAGTAGAAGACACTTGCCCAAGGTGCCACGCAGTGGAACTGAACCCAGAACCATGTGGTTGATCAGCAAGCTACTTTATTTCATTTCATAAATATTTGCCATAAAGGCATTACTAAGAGGGGACGAACAAGGACAGACAAACATAAAAGGGTAAGCAAGCTACTTACCACACATCAAAAAGACAAAGACAGGTGAAAGAACAAGAAGATGTATTAGTTTTTAATGGTTGGGAAGAATGAAAAGGTCTTTGACGTTTTGAGCCTACGCACTTCAGCAGAAAGAATTGAGAGGCAAAAAAATGGAGAGAGAAAAAATGTGTTGGGATAACAGTTTAACATGATGAAATATATATATCTAGTCTTATTTAAAACAGTTTGATTTGGCTCCAAGCAACTTCTGACAGAAATCCATCTCTTTCAGGCTTTAGATAAAAGAAATGAGCTTCTGTTAGAGGCCTGTGAAACTTTAAATGGCATGGAGCTGAATCCAAACTGTTTTAAATAATAATACATAACTCCTACTAAACCTGTTGAGTGTCTTTTTCTTTCTTTTGTCCATTCAATTGTATAAATATGTAATTTCATTGTAATAACTTGGTTCCTATTCCATACACTTGCCTCTCTAGAAGTTTAGTATCCTGCATTATACCACAGTATATATTCTTATATATATATACAGGGTATGTGAGCTAAATTTGACAATTTTATATATCACTTTTTTTTTTCTTTCAGGAACAGCTTAGTGTATTAGTGAACACTCAATGGTGGTGAAGAGCATAAAAAATGATGCTGTAGTTGAGAAAAAGTTAGCTGACATGGAGCACTGGAAGCCATCTAAATATTGAAAAAAGAGTTTTCTGTACCATGATATATATATATATATATATATATATATACATATATGGAGAGAGAGAGAGAGAGAGAGAGAGAGAGAGAGAGAGAGAGAGAGATGGGGTAGGCAAGAGTACCACAAAGCAAAACTAAAGAACTTGTTTACAA